>NW_019154135.1:12359147-12363484 GCF_002288905.1 Enhydra lutris kenyoni | reverse complement strand
GGGCAGGGGCAGGGGGCAGGGGCAGGGGGCAGGGGCAGGGGCAGGGGCAGGGGGCAGGGGGCAGGGGCAGGGGGCAGGGGGCAGGGGGGCAGGGGGGCAGGGGCAGGGGGCAGGGGGGCAGGGGCAGGGGCAGGGGCAGGGGGCAGGGGGCAGGGGGGCAGGGGGGCAGGGGCAGGGGGCAGGGGGCAGGGGCAGGGGCAGGGGGCAGGGGGCAGGGGCAGGGGGCAGGGGCAGGAGGCAGGGGGGCAGGGGCAGGGGCAGGGGCAGGGGCAGGGCCTGGGGCCTGGCGCTGGTGACACTTGGCGGGTGTTCACTCCCCAGATGCTGCCCAGGGCAGGGGCTTCCTCCAGGCGCCGTCCTGGGGCTGGAGGCCACTGAGCATCCCCCAGCGTCTCCCGTGGGCCGGCTGGGGAGCCTGGGTCTCTCTCTCTGCCCTGCAGGAATCCAGTCCCCAGCCTCATGCTCACCTGGGGAAGCGGAGCGTCTCTGCCAAGCCCGGGGTGCCCCCTTCCATGCGGTCTCCCAGCCCCTCACACATCAGGGACCCCTCGGCCTCCCCCTCCAATGATCCCACTCTCTGAAAGACACACCACATTCTGGCAGATTCTGCTTTCTAGTCAACATCCAAAATGCCCATGAACTCGCGAACACAAACGTTTGGCCACCTTATTGAAAGAGGAAAAGTGTCCATACCACAGGGAACGGACCAGGGTAATAGCTAGGGGAGTATGCCCCAGGCAAGTTCTGTCCCAGCAAGGGAGATAAGAGGCCCTGGGGGCATTTCCCTTCCGGCCGGCTGCCATCCGTCCCAGCCAGGCTCCTGGAAAACTAGGTAAGTGAATTATTTATTCAGATCAACAGGAGCGGGGTTTACTGACCACGCACAGCCCAGTAACTCAATCTCCCCCAGTAATGAAATCAGGAATCAATGCCCTCTGTGGGCAGGTGGCTGCAGGGAGAGCGTCCACAGAGACACACGCCTCTCGCACCAGGTTCCAAGCCACCCGGGAGCAGCCACAGAGAGATCGAAGACCAACGGGACGGCCCGCCAAATGGAACAGCGGGTCCCATAAAACGCCTCGAAAGCCCCACTGTGCCCCCGGCTCTGCAGCCTCTGGTCCCTACGGAGAGCCCCGGGGGTCCAGGGCAAACTTCAGGTCTGATCCAGCCACAGGGCTCTCCAGATAGAGCCCCTGGGAGGGGCAGGCGACACAAGCAGACTGAGCACCCGCACTCGGTCCCCAGAGGCAGAGAAGAGAGCAGTGGGAAAGGGGCCTAAAGCAAGAGCCACTAAATGGCCAGGGTTCCCGGACAGAAGAGCACCAACACGCAGGGCCGAGAGCAGAACCCAGGGCAACCGCAGGACGGTCCCAGGATCACTGGGTAAAAATGCAGAAGACGCTAATGACCCCGCAGGGGTGCCATGTGAGAGGACAGGCAGCCAGGACAGGCCGGGGATGCGCTCAGAACGGCCCAAACCTCCAGCTGAAGGACAAGTAAGGTCAGACCCCACTGCCCCCATCCAACCCCTGGGGGCCGGGGGTCCCGTGCGCCCTGGACTCCCGTGCCTGTTCGCTTCCCCGCTTCTTCATCACTGAAGCCCAGCACCCCGGGAGCCAAGGAGGGTCTGCAAAACAGCACCACTGTCCCCGGCAGTGCCACCTTCATTCACCCCCTCCCAGACCGCAGGATGCTGGGACACGGAACTGAGCCTCTGGTTGGATGTGACGCTTCCGGGACGCCGGCCCGGGAAGCTGAGAGGGGGTCTCAGGGCCGCCTCGCTGACTGTCCATTCGGCTGTCCCGCACGCTGGATACAAAAGGAACCACAGCACGTGTGATCTCCCGTGTCTGACTCCCTTACTAGCCCGGCTTCAGAAGCTCCCCCACGCGGCCCTGCGGATCCGACCCTGCTCCTTCCCTCCCGGGCCTGAAGGCCAGCCCAGTGCACGAACAGGTGAGTTTTAGCTGAACCTCGATGACGGACGTGGGAGCCGTTTCCACCTTCTGGCGGTTGTGAACATGGAACACGCTGCCAGACCGTTCCTGGCCGCTCCTGGCCGCGGCTTGTTGAAATGCCCGTTCCCAGACCCGTCCAGCGCATGCCTCCTTCTGGGTCACAGGATATCTGGAATTGTAACGGCCGTTCTGGGGCAAGTCGGACTTGGATGAACCACCTTAGGGGCACCTCGCAGGAGAGGACCTCACACCTCTCAGGGGCAGTGGGCCGCGTTCTCGGGTTGCCATGCAGAGGCTTTGGAAAGAGGAAGGGACTCCTGACACTGCTCCCATAGGATCCCTACAGCATGCAAACACGTCTTTAGTTTAAAATAAAATACATCTGGTCGCTGGGGGTCTCAGGCCTGCGTGGCCACCCCCTCTCTAAGGCTGCTCTCTGTCCCCCCGCCCTCTGTCCCCCCACACCCGGTCCCTGCGGGAGCCCCCGCGCTCTTGCAGGACCTGAGCAAGACGCCCTCTGCGCTGCGCCCACCCAGCCCCCAGCAGCATTTGGCCCAAGATGCATGCGGGCCAGAGACCCCGCTAGATCCTCCCCCTGGACTCGTGCCCCCTCTTCAAACTCCTCTTGGTCCCGCGCGCGGACCCCACCCCCTCCCCCAACCTCTGCCCTCCCGGAGGACCCCGAGCCCGCAGCCGTCCTCCCTGCAGACCCCGCCCCCTCCCCGGTCCTCCCAAAGGACCCCTACCCCGACCTCCGTCCTGCACCTGCGCGCTCCCTGTCCTCGGCACGACCTCCGTCCCGCCCCAGTCCCGCCCTGGGACCCCCAGCACCAGCAGCGTCCCGCGAGTCCCGTTAGGCGCGCTCGCCCCCTGCCGGCCGCGCCGGGGCCTGCGCTGCCGCGCTCGAAGGGGCCTGTCCCAGTGCCCTTGAGAGAAAGGACTTCAGCCTTCTGGACGGTTCTGAAGACACAAACAAAGGAAAGGAGGAAGGCAGGCTCTGACCACTGCGGCACAACCGCAGTAACCGTCTGGCGTCCCTCCGGCCTCCTGCGCTGCGCTCCGGGGCACTGGCCAGTGGGAGCACCGCGCTCAGCAGGACCTGCGGGTTTGTATTCTGCAGTGCGCATCCCTAGTCCAGGGCCAGGCCTGCTGCCCGCCTCTAGGTCCCATCAGGCGGGAGCAAGCCCTGGGGAGCAGTGCTCAGGCCGGGCTCATCCTCTAGGGGATCTGGGCTTTCTGCAGCCGCCTTGGGATCTATCTGCGCTGCAGCCCGTGCGCCCTCACTGTAACCCCTCTCCGGGGGTTGTTCCGAGGGTTGTGTAAGTCGGCACAGAGTCTGCGCTCACCAAGTTCAAACACTCACATTGCTCGGATAACTCCCCTCACTCTTCGTATTTATTTTTAAATTACACGCGGTGGAACCCCTTGCTGTCCACCTGCCCAGGGAAGGACGCAGGCTGCTGCTGGTGTGTGGCCGCGCTGGAGGAAGCGCTGCGGGCCTCCGCATGTGAGGGTTGGGTAGGAGTTTCACAAGCGTTGGGTAAATACTTCAGGCTCGCTGGAACACAAGCGTGTGAGAAATTGCATAAGAAATAAGAAAGCGTGTAAGAAATTATAAGACAGGGGGCACCTGGGGGCCTCTGGGTTAAGCCTCTGCCTTCAGCTCAGGTCATGGTCTAAGGGTCCTGGGATCGAGCTCCGCATCGGGCTCTGCTCAGCGGGGAGCCTGTTTCCCTCTCTCTCTGCCTGCCTCTCTGCCCACTTGTGATCTCTGTCTGTCAAATGAATAAATAAAATCTTTAAAAAAAAAAAAAAACTTACAAGACAATGCCGAACTGTTCTGGCGTCTGTGTCCACACTCAGTGTGGAGTTCAGTAGCCCCACATCCTCCTCATTGTCCTCATCATTCCAACCACCCCAGAAGAGACAGATGATGGCTCATGGCAGGTGTAATTCACATGTCCCTGGTGCCGCATGATGTGGGTGGCATTTTCATGCACTGATTTGCTATTTATTTGTACATCTTCTTTATAAAGTTCCTGTACCAATTGATTACCCAGTTTTTGTCAACCTTCGCTTTTAAATGTAACTGTGCCCATTTTCCACGGATCTTTTCCTGCTTTTCTTTGGACGACTGGAGAGATAATAGGCCATTTAAGAGACTAAACACAGGTCTGCTGCACACACGTGGTCACGGTTGACCACATGCTGGAAAAACTAGTAATTTTGCATCTCTACCAACCACAGTGATGGTGATGGTGGTGATGATGGTGATGGTGATGATGGTGATGGTGAAGAGGTAATGATGGTGATGAGGGTGATTGTGTTGATGTGACAGTGATGGTGATAGTGATGATGGTGGTGATGGTGATGATGGTC
>NW_019154135.1:12327230-12359137 GCF_002288905.1 Enhydra lutris kenyoni | reverse complement strand
ATGGTGGTGGTGTTGGTGATGATGGTTATGATCATGGTGATGGTCATGGTGATGGTCATGATGGTGATGGTCATGATGGTGATGGTGATGGTGATGATGGTGATGATGGTGGTAATGATGGTGATGATGATGATGGTGGTGGTGTTGGTGATGATGGTTATGATCATGGTGATGGTCATGGTGATGGTCATGATGGTGATGGTGATGATGGTGATGGTGATGATGGTGATGGTGATGGTGATGGTGATGGTGGTGATGATGGTGGTGATGATGATACAGCCCACCCAGGGAAAGCTCACTGTCCTAGGTTCTCCGCGGGCTCTTCTTACACAGATCCTCACATTATCTTCATTGAAACCCTTTGAAGACAAGGAGTCTGTAGCCCCTCATGACACAGTGGCAACTGGCCAGGACAACCCCACCCATGTGCAGAGTCACCTACAGAACATACCATGGCGCAGTACCAACCAGACCAACCGTTCCTGTTTAACTGACACTAGAACATTTTCAGAGCATGTCCTTGATTGGCGTCCTTTTTGTTCTTAACCACAGCGGGAACAGCAAGTGTGCCTTCACAGCTGTGGTTCGGTGGACTCCTCTCCACCACCCAGAGAAGTGACTTTCTTGGCACTTCCATCTTACAGAGGAGGAAAACTGTCCCCCCCACCCCGTTGTCCTCCTCCTCCCCCTCCCAGGAGTGCCAGGTCCTGGGCCACGTGCGTGCAGCACATGGGCTGGGATTGACGGCTCGTCCTGCCATCCCCAGCCCACCATGGCCAAGTAGACATGACACAGGCAGAGGTCATGGGGACACTGTAAAGCTGCCTTGCTTTGTCCCCCTTCTCCCCATATGCCTGCTCAGCGGGAATGTTCGCTGGTTGAAACCTCAGGCATGCCCTGGGACTTCCCGGTCATTTTATATAATAAAAAGTGACTGCTCCACAGTCACTTGAGATTGTGGAAAGCAGTCCAGTTTGGGGTCAAGGACATGCAGGTTCCTGCAAGAACTCAAGTGTCTCTCTGACTCAGTGTTGTTCTCCCTCCCTGAGAATTCACTACTGAGCCCTCAGGAGGTACCTTAGAAGGAAGAGGGAAGGGAGAGGAAAGGTGCCCCTAGCTGGGCTCTGACCCACCCTGGTTCCTGGCAAAGGCTGACCATTCTCCGGGTGCCTCTGAGGGTTTTCCAAGCCTCTGCCCCAATGGGTCTGTACCTCGCTGGACCTGGGCAAAGTTTTCTTCAGGAAATCACTGCCTCTCTCTTCCGGCTCTGGCTCTACAGGCTCAGACCTGTTTATCCTGCTGGGTGGCCACAGTGAGAGATCCAAGATTGAAGACGCCCCCCCCCCCCGGCTCTCCCCCAGTGCCACAGGTCTCCCCCTACATTGGGGGCTGCAGCCCAGGTCCAAACCCCGGCCACCACTTGGTCTAGACCTGCGTCTGGGCCAAATTCTCACTCTGTTGTCCAGAACCAGTCCCCAGGTTCCCAGTGATGGAGGGAGGCTAGGGACACATTAGCTTCTCCTTGCCTAGCCAGGATCAGGGATGCCCACCTATGAGCCCCTGGGAAATCCTACTGCAGAGAGGGATTTCTTAATCTAAGGTGACACTGGAAATCTCAACCCAGGTCTTTGGGAGAGCGGCCGCCCCGTTCAGAGCCCCCCATTATGTCTGGGGGCCAACCTCTCTCCAAGTCTCCTCCCATCCCCTCAAGCTGTCCTGCAGGTGCCCAGGGGCTCCTGAACCACAGAGGAGCCTGACACTGGCCTCCACAGGCTTGCAGGCATGCTGTATTTCTCAAAATCAACACGAGCTAGAAGACTGACAGAGAAAGGCCATTTTCTCCTGGTTCCCCAGTCACCCCTGTGCAGCAGGCCAGGTCCCCGCTGCCTCCTCGCGGGGACACTTGGATCTGAGCCTGTGTCTCAGAAGATTGTCATGTCTGTCTTCACTCTTCTTCTAGATGCTTCTCTGTTTTTACTTTTGTGACAGCGTTCTTGAGATTCGATGCATGAGCACACACTTCACCCAGCGGGAGGGTAAGAGTCGAAGGTTTGGGCCCCATTTCCTGCAGCCCGCCGCCATCCCAATTTTAGGACGTTTCTGTCACCTCATGGAGGACGTTTATTCTGTGTTATGTCCTGGAATTCCTTTATGCCTATAATCGGCGTGCACGGATGGCGGGCCCGCGGCTGGGGGCCTCGCACCAGAGGGGCAGGGCGGCGTGCAGAGGGGAGAACGGCCCACTCTCCTCTCTTCTGAGCCCACCAGCTTTGCCACATCAGCACCTGTGCCCGCTGAGACGGAGACAGCCCGACCACCACGTTCATCTGGACAGGAGGCTTTGGGAGGCAGCAGCCGAGGGGCTGCCCCAGCCACAGAGCGAGTGCGTGCCAGAGCCCAGACCGGAGGCCAGGTGGGGCATCCGCGCTCCTAACATCGGAACAACCCGCGTCCTTGCATACCTTCCACTCCTGGGCTCTGGCCTGCAGGCCCCGCTCGCGGACTCCGCGGTCTCTGGGTGTTGCTCCGTGCTGCAGTAAGCCCGGCCTTCCACCAGGGGGCAGTGCCGCCCGCAGCGCGCCGGGCACCGCCTGGATCCAGCCCAAATCCCGGGACACAGCGGATGGCGGTTCAGGGGAACCTTCCTGTCCAGACGAGGGCAAAGTGCAGCAGGAGGAGCCTGTCGTCAGGACATCGCTCACGGGGGGAGGGTGGGCAGGGTCGGCCTCTGGGGAGCCAGGCTCGGGGCTGCCTGCCTGGGACGGAAGGACTCCCACACGAGACAGGGGCAGCTAGAAACTACTGGGTTCTTTTGTCCAGGCCTGCATCCTGGGCCGTGGCCGAGATACTGAACTTCTCGGACCCTGAGCGTCATGACCCATAAATGAGCGAGGGCCACCTGCCATGGCCACCTGCGGCTGTGTGTGGACAGGCAGGCGGGTCGCCGGGCTCTTCCCCGCCCCCTATAGGACAGGGGCGGCCACTGCGGCTCCAACCCTGGACATGATCCCCCATCAGCGGGGTCACTCGGGCCCTCCGTGTGGGGTCCCGGCCGGCCGACAGCAGGGTTCTCCTACCCTTGTTTGCGACCGGTGGGGACTGCCTGGGCACCGCCTCCCAGGGACGCCGGACCCATCCAGCAGCGCTAACAGGGCTGGCACTGCCCTTGGCAAACAGTAGGCGTTCAACCAATGTCTCTCTCTGCCTCCTTGTCCCACCAGAGGCCAGGCGCCGTCCACAGCCTGGGAAGCTGCAAGCTCTCCCCAGACAGCACGCACCCCTTCTCCTCCTCCCCCCCACTTCGGGGGTCAGACTACGGTCTGTCCTGCTGAGCCTTCCACGGTTCTTGAACGCAGGGACGCCGTTGGCTGTGGGTGGGGAGCCCAAGTCTGTGCGTTGGGTCCTACGGGCTGCTTGTGTTGCTGGCGTTCCTGCGTCCCGGGCACTTTCTGTCGAGTTCTCTCCGCTGCTGAGAAGGGGGTGTCGAGCCCCCAGCCCACAGCTCTGGGTTTTTCTGTCCTTTCGGCTCCGCCAGCTCTGGCTTCCCCCGCTGAGGCTGTGTGTTTGGCGGGGGCGTGTCCAGGGGGTTCTGTCCTCCTGGGGGACGGGGCCGTTATGACTGTAGGACACATGTTCTTGGGCCCAGTCCTGTTCGGTGCCCTAAAGTACACTTTGTCAGACGTGAAAACAGTGGCTTGATTTTTAAAATTAACGTTGGCCTGATAGGTCTTTTTAAGATCTTGTAATTTTTTTATTTGAGAGAGAGAGAAGGAGAGAGAGCACGAGCAGGGGAGTGGGGGGGAAGCAGGCTCCCCGCTGAGCAGGGAGTCTGATGCAGGACTCGATCCCAGGAAGGACCCTGAGATCATGACCTGAGCTGAAGGCAGACGCTTGACCGACCAAGTACCCCAGGGGCCCCAGAGCTGCTGTTTCAATCACCAGTCACACATGACGATACAGCCTGGGGGTCTCCTGCTCTCCCCATTCCCTCTTCCTTCCTGGGGCTCCACGTCTCAGTCTTGGATGGCTCCCTTTCTTCACAAAGAGCCTCTGCAGGCCTCCCGGCAACCCCATCGAACTTTCCTTCCCTGAGAGCGTCCGCTCTCCCTGCATCTCCAAAGGACGGGCCCTTGGTCTGTGGAAGCAGAGACTCGCAGGACCTCGGCTGCCGCCGTTCCTCTAGTTCGGGGCTCACTCAGCTTCTTGAGTCTGCAGGCCGGGGGCGTGCGGAATCTGGGGTCTGTGGGGGCTGCCTCAGCTGCTCCCTCGTCCCCCTGTCCTGCTCCTCTCCGGGGACTCAATGACACCAGGGAGGGCCTCTGGACAGGCCGCGGCAGCCGCCAGATCCCTGGGTATGCCAGGCAGGTGCAGATCCCATCCCCGGGCCCGAAACTCACGGACCCTCCCGTCTCCTCCTGTCTGTGGCCCGTCCTCCCGTGAGCGTCCCCTCCTGTGCGGTGCTCTTCAGGTCTGAGGTTTGTTTTCCTCCTTTCCATCCCTCCTCTTTGCAGTGGCTTCTCTGTTTTGTCCTCCCACTGTAGGAACAAGGCTTTCGTGTGCTCCCAGAAGCCTGCTCTCTGGGTCATCCCACGTGTCCTGGTTTTTGGCGCACGGGGTATTGTCCGTCGCATCCAGGACGTGTAGTCTGTGAAGTCAGGAGACTCTGGGTCCCACGTCCGACTGATCCGTGCTGGGGCTGGAGAACCAGCGTGCGCCGTGCCCACGAGGAAAGTCCAGTCGCCACAGAGATGCCAAGAGATTTGGCCCGTGCAGTTTACGTGGTGCTGTGGCCCCCACGGTCCTGATGTGGCTGCCTGGGTGGGGGCGGGGGGCACAGGTGTCTCAGTGGTAGAGAAGGGGGACCCGTGGCTCAGCTTCCCTGGCCTAGCCTTCTTGGGGGGTCCCGGGACAGTGGGAGACACAGTGTGCTTCCTGGGGGGGGCAGGACATCCTGCTGGTGTTCCCCCCTCCCCCCACCTCACTCTCTCAGATGCATGGGGACAAAGAAGCCTCATGGGTCCGCTGGGTTGTCCTGGCAGATGCCTTTTGCAGGCGTCCTCCCATAAGCAAAGGGCTTTGGGGGCCCACCTCCCCCACCCATACTGTCACCCCGGCCCAGGCTTGTAAACAGCATGTAGTTTGGCTGTGTTTTGATTCTCGCTCTGCCAAATTCTGGCCTCTGGTTCCTCTGGAACTTTACGGCCATTCCTTCTTGGAGCTTTCTCTTGTTACCAACTCAACAGCCTTGCCCAACCCAAGTGTGTCCAGACACGGCCAATCCCCATGTCATGAAATGTCCCTCCCTCCGTGTTCCCGGGGCCCCAAGTCCACCTGGAAACTCCGATTCCACTTAGAGTCTGCTCTGTAAAACGTGACCGGAGACCCTGGGGAAGCTCGGCTCACGACCACACACATACCTTGAGGGGAAACAAGGAACCCGACGGAGGATACGACACGACGTCCCCAGTGGGCGGGACCGGGTGTTCATCTCCAGTAGATCCAGGGTCCCCCGGTGGGCGGGACCCCTGATGCGCATCACTAACAGATCCACGGGTCCAGTGTGGGCGGGACCCAGGCACCCTCTCCAATAGATCCACGGCCCAAGGGGGCCGGGCCCGGGCACCCATCGTTCATCGCTCCTGGGTCCCCAGCAGATGGGACAGCAGTGTTCATCTTCAGTAGATCCTGGTCCCCACTGGATGGGGCCTGGGCAGTGACCACCAAAACATGCAGGGTCCCGACTGGGCAGGTGGAGGGCCCACCACTAACAGATCCAGGGCCCAAGACGGTGGGCACAAGCAGCCATGTCCACTAGATCCGGGTCCCAGTGGGTGTTACTGGGCGCCCATCCCCAGCATGTCCCTCAGTGGTAGCCGCTGAGTGATGAGCGGGGAGTTAATCTGTGCACAAGCTCCCGTCCAGGCTAGGACCTGGTGGTGGCCGGTTCTCCAAGAATCCTCTGGGTGGGCTCCAGGCCACGGTGACCATCCACACTGTGCTCCTGGAAAGCCCACGCTAGTGGCTGTCATATCAGTGCCTTGCCCAGCTTTACTCTGTGACACTGGTCAGGGGTCCAGCCTGCCGCCCCCTAGAAACATCCTCCTGGACGACACCCTCCGTCTTCTCGGCCTTAGGCCCTGGCTGGGGCAGGATTGGTCACCCCAGCCTGCAGGGGGGAAGGAAGGCACTGCCTGGGGAGCCCAGTGACTGTCCACCCACTGGGGGCCCCAGGACAGAGCGGCTCAGGGCTTTAGGACGCAGACAGCATGAGGGCCATGAGTCCTGGGTCCCCGTCACCTAACTCAGGAAGGAGGTCAGCCAGGAAAAGGGAGCCCAGACCCCGGAATGCAAAAAGCCAGCATGATGAGCCCCATCTGACTGGGGAGCCCCCCGGAGGGGTGCTGGGCGACACCTGCATCCGATGCAGCAATAGATAAGCCCACCGAACGGCACACTCGGGGCAAGCCCCCACGCTGTAGACACCTGGAAGGTCCCCTCGGGGCTGAACATCAGAAGTCAGGTCCTCGGCGCAACAGCACACGTCGCAATTAAATTCTTAGTATCTCTGAATGTGGGGTGCCTGGGGGGCTCAGTGGGTTGAGCCTCCGCCTTCGGCTCAAGCCATGATCTCAGGGTCCTGGGATCGAGCCCCGCATCAGGCTCTCTGCTCAGCGAGGAGTTTGCTTCCTCCTCTCCCTCTCCCTGCCTCTCTGCCTACTTGTCATCTTGCTGTCAAATAAATAAATAAATAAATAAATAAATAAAATCTTAAAAAAAAAAAATCTCTGAATGTTATTTTTCAAAGGTCCCTGGGTGGAAATATTAAAATAGATGCCCAAGGCAAAATATATGTGAATTTATTTTTTTATAGTTTTTAAAAATTTTTTTAATTAATTTATTTGACAAAGATCACAAGTAGACAGAGAGAAAGGGGAAGCAGGCTCCCTCTGAGCAGAGAGCCTGATGCAGGACTCGATCCCAGGACCCTGAGATCATGACCTGAGCCGAAGGCAGAGGCTTTAACCCACTGAGCCGCCCAGGTGCCCCCATATGTGAATTTATAACCGAATCCAACGCTCCACAAAACCCCCACTGAAACACATGTACGCACACACGTGCACACACACACACGCAAGCTCACAGAGGCACACCCCCTCTGGGCACTTCTACCCACACAGCAAAGGCCAGTCTCCCCGAGGCTTTACCACGTTGATAATTTTATTATACTCTGAATAGAGACAGTATCTGAAAAGCAGAGAAAATGACTATACAAAGAGTTTATAGAACATTCATTTACATACTGGATATATTCTTTACAATATAAGAAAAGTAAAAATACCCACTAACAATAAGGCCGCTAAGGAGACGCAAGGTCTTTGACGCCGAGGTCACACAGGGAGACCTTAAATTCGGTGTGGCCTACCCTGGCGCCAGGTTAACACTGGAGGACACGGCGACCGGTTAATGAGCGGGCTAATAGGACCCTGGCTGTGAGGCGGTGGGGACCGTGGGCTCCCCGGGACGGGACCCTGTGCCCGCCAGCGCTCGGAGGCCACACGCCTTCCACGGAGCGGCCCCAAGCCTGCGTGGGGGTGGGGGCGGGGCTCTCTTGCTCCGCGTGACACACGTGTAACAGGGAAAGAAACCTGCTGCGCCGGCTCATCAGGAACCGGGGAGCAGACGTCCTGATGTCCTGGCCGCGGCCAGGAAAGCCACAGGCGGCCAGTACGCCTCACCAGCGAGGGGCTGCGGCTTCTTGAGCGCTCGGAACAGGGACTGCACGGGAGGCCCCGGAGCCCGGGTCACCCACCCGCTGTGATTCTGGACCCCTCACCGGCCCGCACTCTGTTTCTAAACGAGCCTGCTCTTCGTGGGAAGGGTGAGGGACTTGACCTGCGGTCTTTGGGTCAAACTGGGTAGAAGCCATCTCGGGATGAGGTGCGTCTTGGGGACGGCATCTCGGGTCCCCTTTGGCCGGATCTCTGCCATGACCGGAATCCCGAGATGCCAGCCGCCTCTGCTGAGGACCAGGCCCCCAGGGTCCCCAGGAGACGCCAACGTGTCCCACACAGCCACACCGACACCTCTCAGGGAACAGGTCTGTGAAGACCAGGCAAACATTTGGCACAGAAATGAGGCACTTGTGTCGGGCACGGAGAGGAGCCGGACGGCGGATCCGTCCCCCCACTTTCACCCGCGTCCGACGCCCCACAACGTGAGGCCTTCCGCTCTGCGCTTCCCCACATCTGTCTCGGACCCACTTAACAGAACTCACGACGCACATTCGCGCCGCTGGAGTGATGCCTGCTGGCAACGCCCAGGGGGCCAAAGAGCTGGTCGGGCAGAGCGGGCAGCTCCTGGGAGCCCAGAGCCACGGGGTGCCCGGGCCGTGTGGGGGGAGACCGAGCCCCCGGTCTGTCCTGGGGGACCCGTAGGAGCCGTGGCGTGACTGGCATCTGGATTCGGTAGCTCGGAAACGCAGGGGAGCAGCTCTCAGCCAAAGACAGCCTTGGAGGACTAGGATTCCTTATCTTCCTCCTCTTCCTCCTCTGCTCCGGGTGCTGGAAATGCAGGATCCCAGAGGGGGGGCCGCAGAGGCCGGGACAAGTGGCCAACAGCTCAGAGGGCCCAGAACTGCCTGGGAGAGCAGGGCTGAGTCTCCGCCCAAATGTGACCCGCTCTCCGGAACCTTCCTTCCCAGAAAGAACGTCACCCACCTGCCGGATGGGAACCATCCCCCAGTGAGCTTTGGGGAGGTCAAGGTTGCTGAGCTGGCCGGTCGGGGACGTGGCCCTGGATCATGGGCACAGGCTCGGCCTGGCAGTTCGCAGCACCGGGACCCCATCCTGCCCGGCAATTTACCATAAATAATTTGGCATAAGTAGAATATAAATTACACAAAAAGACACTTCACGTCCATGTTCCTTCTCCTCTCATGGACAACACCCTGTTTGGAGCTGGAGTGAGAGCGGGAGGCCGGAGCGACCACTGCCTGCCGGGCCGGGGCACGCGGGCAGCTCGGTGCCCTCCCCAGGGACTGGGTGGCCTTCCTGGTCCTCACAGCCAGCACGTTCCCCCCCGGCTCATGCCCCCTGACTTCTGGGAGGGCCTGACCTGCACGGACCTTCAGCAAACATGCATCCCCTTCTCGGTGAGCTAGTGTCTCTGTCGTGGGAAAGAGGCCTCCCTCGGGTGCTGGATGGACGGGGGCCCTGCGCATGGCTGGTGGCACCCCCGGTCACCCAGGGCTGCCGTCCAGGAGCCGGATGCGCTCCTTCCCACCGATGCCGGCGTGCAAGGGGCACGGGGACCCGCGTCCTCGCTCGGCCCTGCCGCGTGCATCCCACTTTCCTCCACCCGGGAAGCGCTTGGCTACGGAGATGTGCTGGCTAGCAGTGTTTCGGGGAAGGACAGCAGACGGGAGGCCGTGTGTCCTCGTGTCTGTGAAGCCGGAGGAGAAGCCCCCGGCCCTCCTGGGGCTGGAACGTCAGGCTGGCCAAATGCCAGCAGCAGACGCTCCGGCCCCACTCGGTCTCGGACTGGGGGGGTCAGATCTTCTTAGGGGGGCCGATCATGACCTTTGACACAAAGTTGACGATGGCACTGGCTGGCTGCTCGGGGTCATGCTCTGCGAATAAGTGGCACACGTTGTCTGTGGCACTGCCCTGCTTCCGGGCCACAAACCCGAAGACTCTGCAACAGAGAAAGTGGGAGGTCAGCGCGCCAGCGTCCCACAAGGTCCAAGAGTGGGTGCAAACCTGCGGCTACTCCCCCTGCACCCCCACAACCTCTACTCACCACTCACCGCCACTCAGCCGGGCACTGCCCACACCTGTCCACCCCTCAAGCCCCCAGGTACGGCAGGTGCACGGCCGGCCACCGCCCCGGCCACCGCCCCGACCACTGCCCCGGGCCACTCCTGGCCAGGATCCTGCAGACTCAGGTCAGAGCGGGTCCCAGAGCCCCCACACGGCTGGTGGCCTGACTCTCCCAGAGGAGGCCAGGTCCCTCCAGTACTGGGGTAGGGCAATCAGGTCACGGGGGGCTCAGGTGAGGGCCGCACGCAGGCCCTGCCTGGACGTCCCACACTCTTGCCCTCGGGCCTCCTACACCGCAGTTACGAACTATGGGTAAGGAAGGAAATGGTTTAAAAGAACCGCACGTCTAACTATTAGAGGAATCGGAGTCGTTCTCCAAATGGGCCTCCATGAGCCCTGACCCTCGTACGGGGACTTCCGCTATCCCCGGGAAACTCGCTCTGCTCCTTCTTAGAAAAACGAGGGATTCATCTGTTCCAGTGGTGTGGCTTCCCCGCCACAGAACGTGTGGCTCGAGGAGCCCCAATGGGGTAGTGCACTCCACACACGGGAACACCGCCAGCCCCGCATGCCAGAGCCCAGGGCCTCCGAGCACTTTGTCAGATCCCGAGACAAACAGGACCATGAACGGGGTGCCAGGGTGGGACCCGTGTGGTTCGAGCGATTCCCGGCAATCGGATTTAGGTTACACAGAGGAAGCCGGCCTGAAGGGTGCAGACAGCTCCGGAAGGTTCCGTAAGGTTCCAGGAGCACCGCTGCCAGCAAGACTGGCCTGCTGCGGGGCCAGGGCAGCGGAAACCGCGCTCCCCCTGCGTCTGCGAAAAGCTGAGCGCCAGGTCGCTGTCGCTCACACAGGACGTCCTTCCTCTACCCCAACTCGTGCACCTACTGTCTGCGCCTGCCCCGAATGGCCCAAAAAGCCGTGCAACTGGCTCCACACTGCGGTCCGGGGAACTGTGTGTCTCGGGGAGGAGCGAGCGGGAAAGCGAACCCCGGGAGGCCCTTCCTACAGAAGGACGCGCTTCCCTGTGTTTAAACCGTGAACGCGCTGGCACGAGTCTCTCCCTTCCCTACAGGAAACCCTCGCTGGAACTCAGTAACGACATGAACTTTGGTCCATGCCGGGGAGGGCGCTGGAGTCCGGGAACCCACCTGGAGCAGGGGCCATCCGTGATCCACCTGGCGGACAGAAAGGAGAGGAAGAGTTACGTTAACGTCTTTATCTGCTTAACGGGCAAAAGGACGCGTGCTGCTTGATACAGAGATTATCTTACTTCCTGTCCTGCGGGTCCAACGCGCAGAAAATCACGCTGCTCACGGGGTAGTGTCTCCGGAAGAAGAGCCTGTCGGGACAGGGCGGGGGGACATGGTTTTGTTAGCGGGCGGGAGGGGGACGGTGACACACGGTGCAGGCTCCCTAGAAGGAGAGTCGGGCGGAGGGTGACTCGATTACTTGGAGAGAAGAACACGCAGACGCCGGTCAGAAATGGGCAGACGGGACGCGGGGCTGAGTAGCATTGGAAAAGCTGGTTCTTGGCGAGAGGAACGCACAGAGCAGAGCAACACTGTGCCCCTGCCAGCTGCGTGGGGTTCGGGACCAAACCCCGGAGCCCTGGCACGGCCCGAGGAGAACCAGGGAGCCCAGCCTTCCTGTGCTTGCCCGAGAACCGCAGACTGTGTCCAGCCACAGACCATGTCCAGCGAACCTTCCTTGCTGGGCACAGGGTGTCCAGGCAGGGACCGGAGCCCGCGTCAGACAGGGGGATGGGGCGGACGGCTCATTGTGAACATACAGACTAGCTGCGAGGCGGGCACGAAGGGTGGGTCGGGCCCGCCCTGGGGACAGCGCTGCCTGCTGGCCAGAGCCAATGGGCTGGCCTTGTGCCCCATGACACTCCTGCCATCCCTTTGCCTTTACGGCTGAGGACCCAGCTCTTTCAGTAACCACACCGGGCTGTTTCCGTTAACACATGAATAACAAGTGCATCAGAAATGCCTTTGACCCTGAGGCCAGGGGCTCTGCTGGGAGGAGGGGCACACACGCCGCGGTCCGTCCACCTGACTCTGCTCCCCCTTCGGACTGAGGCCCTACTATGTTCCTGGGACATCTGCTAGGCAGAAGCCGCTCAGGGGCAGCTCTGCTGAAAGCCACCGAAACATTGTTCCCTACATATTCCAACACCACGTAGAGAACATTTAGTATCGTAACGTACTACACAGTAGAGAGACGATTGAGAGTGACTATCACTAACATTAGTTAGTCTTAATGTATCACTGATGGTTACGTTACGGTTCGTTATCTAGATACTGAAATCAGACCTAGCAGCGTCAAAACGGGACGACCACCAGTCAGATGGAATGACACGGAACCAAAGACAGGGTGGTTCTACCACAGTCTCCCAGTGTTTTAACAGAATCGAGTTAAAAGGTTTTGCTGTTTAAAAATTAAACTCGTGTGTGGGTGAGACACTCAAAGGTCCAAACCTTTCCCCCTTTTCTTTTTTATTACAATTTTACTGACTCCCAAGAAGAAAGGCCCTGGGCCGAATGTCCACGGTTTACGTGCGGCTCCTGGGAGGTCACGAAGGACGGGGCGTGCCGACGAGGGACGCGTCCAGAGCCTCATCCCAGGGATGCGCAGGCTGGCGGGACGTCCGACCGGGTGCCCAGAAGCCCCACCCGCAGCCCGGGCCCAGGCACACTCACTTCCTCTGGTTGTCCGTCAGGGTGATGCCCTGGGCCGACACCTTGAAGTGCACGACCGTGCACAGGGGAGGCGGCTCCTGCACGAGGGTGAGGCTCAGGGCCTTCTGGATGGCCTGGTGGCCGGTGAGCGACTCCATCTCCACGGAGTTCAGGTACCACACGTTGCAGGCTGAAAGACACCCGGGGAAGCAGGTGTTCACCGGAGGCAAAGCCCTCGGTCCCCGATTCCACAGGTGTGGATGGGGCAGGACGTGGGACACACGTGCCCGGAGGCCCCATCCCAGGAGCCTCCCGCTGTCCCTGCCGCTGCGTCCCCACTGGGGCCGGAGACCCCTCCCCGCCTTCGTGCTGGTGTGGGTCCGCAGCACCACTGCCGGTCAGGGAACATGCGGGA
The DNA here is from genome assembly GCF_002288905.1 of Enhydra lutris kenyoni. Classification (NCBI taxonomy): domain Eukaryota; kingdom Metazoa; phylum Chordata; class Mammalia; order Carnivora; family Mustelidae; genus Enhydra; species Enhydra lutris. The sequence goes on along the minus strand of NW_019154135.1, from coordinate 12,346,219 downwards.
GGGAAGCCTGAGGGCCAGCACCCCTCAGAAGCATCCGCACATAGAGCTGGAAGCCACAGCATCCAGAGCAGCAGGGACGATGCGTGAGGCATGTGACTTGGAGCGAAGGCTGTGTGAGGAAGGGTCCGCACCGAGTCCATCGGAGTACGGAGCTCTGCCCTTGATCCTGAGTTGCTGAGTGTGACAAGCATGTCAGCCAGGGTCCCGCTGAGGTCACGGGGAAAAACCACTAGAATCGAATTATCATCAGAGCCACTGCAGAGGCCCAAGTGGAAAGGCCCAGGAGAAGGGAAGGAGCAGATTCTAGAAAGCCTCCCGGGAAGGACGCAGCCCAGGGCTGGCGGATGAGGTCTTCAGCGAGACTGTCTACCCTGCACGGAGACGGCCATGCTCACTGCAGGGGGTGACCCCACTTCCTCTAGGGGCACAGCCCCGAACTCGCCATCAGCAGCGAGTTTTCTCCGAGACCCCAGCTTTCCCCTACAAAGTTTCCTGAACCACTCCCTTTCCCTCACCAAGAGCAGCTTGAGACGGCACCCAGTACCAGCCAGAAATGTCCTGTGCCGTCAGGGAAAGGGAACTTTCCTATCCCAAACGCGACCGTTTTTGGACCTCCGGGCTCCGCTAATGCTGTGCACTCTGAGGACAATCCCTGCCTCTTGGGCTGTGGAGAGCACTTCCCGGAGCCCGTCTCCACCTATCTGCACCTGTCCTGTGCAGTAGAGGGCACAGTGGCCTGGACACCCCGAAAAGAGGTCCAGCAGCCTCGCAGCCCCTGGGCGTCCACGCCGCCCCAGCTCTGTGCTGCTTCTGCCGCTGCCGCAGTGTCGACGGGGCGCGCTCAGTGAGACACGCCGGACATTCCGAGGGTGCGCTGTGGATTCTACCGTGAGGCCTGCAGGCTGTGTGCGAGCGCCCTTGGCCACAGGTGATGCCTGCAGACAACACCATGTGCCCGTCCTCACAGCAGACACACCTTCCGGAGGTCGCACCTGCGCGCTCTCACCCAGAGGGATGCTCAGGGGGTGGGCAGGAGTCGCAGAAGCACCTGCTCCCTCTGGCTGGCCGGCACCATCCAAGGGGAGCGGCAGGGCTGGGGGTGACCCACACTCCAGCTGCCACCTGGACTTGAGGGGTTTACACGGGTCGTCTCAGGAGAGAGCGCATGTTGGCACATTATGACCGCGACTGCCCAGTGCCCTGTGCCTGCCACGCTCCAATGAAATGCCGGGTCAACCCTGACTGCCCTTCCGGATAACGTGGCTGTCTTTATCAGGAGGCTCGGGGTCCCAGAGGTCCCGGTTCCAAGAAGACTCAGAAGGAGAAATCTTCCATAACCACGGTGGACGACCAACCCAGAGGTGGGGATACGGGAGGCACATGCTGACTTAGTGGGAAAACGGAATGGTTCAACAAACCCCCATGCAAAACCGAGCAGCCAGCAAACGGGGGGTCATGCCGCGTGTACAGCGACGAGAAGATGGCAAAGGGGGGGTGTGGCGGCCACAGCCGACGCTCCGTGTGGCTCACGGGAAAGACATGAAGAGAGTGAGTCCCAGGATTTCTCAGCACAAGGAGAACCTTTCTTTCCTTTCCTCCTTATATTGTATCCACATGAGAAGATGGACACGGTCTGAGCCTCTGGAGGTGACCACCTCACAACTTAGATCATCAAACCCTCTCGCCATGTGCCACAGGCCTGTGCAGTGATGGTACATCAACTATTCCTCAAAGCCAGAAAGACGTGAGAGGCGGATGGGAAAGCAGGATAAAACTATGTCCCTGCTATCGTCATGAGTATAAAAGGAAAGTGCACGTGTTCGAGCAGGAGCTGGATGGGTGCTTGGAAACTTCAAGACCGTGTGATTTTCGGAGGGTGGATGGCCTACCTTCGATTTCATGAGCGTTCCTGTGGGCATTTCCAAAAACAAGACGAGGAATTCTGATCTAACTGCAGTGAATCCCACAAAATGGGCACAGCCTGGGTCTATGGGACGGGCTCCCACCAGCCCTTGTGGAACTACACACGGCCTTTCGATAAGGAGTTGGGGCGTGGGGACTCTCACCCTTGATGGCAGAGCCATGGGGTCTTTCCTCAGAGCAGAGGAAGGAAGCTGTCCCTTGCCAAACCTCAGCCGGGGGTGGGTCTGCCAAGCATACGGGTCCCGGAGCCCTACCCTCCAGTTGGCGGGGGTGGGGGGACGGCACAGGGTGACCAGGGTTTGTCCACACAGCCTGGCCCCCAACGTCCAATTCTACCTGATGCGTGGCCCTGCCGGGGGCGGGGGTCGCCTTGTGGAGCAGGGCTGCCTCCTGTGAACGGGCCGCACCTGTCATACCCACGGGAAACAAAGCCTCAGGGACACATGGCCTCCCTCAGTCCTACTGCGTCCGGGAACCCGGGTCCGAAGACGGCAACACAAGATTCAGAAACAAGGACGTAATGCGGAAAGGTAGCCTCCCAAGGGTTGTTTCTAGTATCGAGCAGCAGGAATAACCCAAAGGAGCAGGACGGACCACTGTGCAGCCACTGGAAGCGAGACCTGCGCGGTGTGTGGACGAAAGGGAGAACTTCTTACTTGGAGCGAGATACGGGAAAACATCCAGGGCGTCTGGCCTCTGAGCAGTTCACCTTTCCTCTCTTTTCCGAGTCTCTTCCTTTTTTTTTTTTTTTAAATCAAGATTTTATTTATTTGTCAGAGAGAGAGCATGAGAAGAGGGGAGGCAGAGGGAGAGGGGGAAGCAGGCTCCCTGCTGAGCCGGGAGCCCGATGTGGGGCTCGATCCCAGGACCCTGAGATCATGACCTGAGCTGAAGGCAGACGCTTAAGGACTGAGCCACCCGGGCGTGCCTTCCCTTTTCTTAATTTAAAGAACTTCTACTGCTTTTATAAAGAAAATATCCTTCACAATGTGGTAAGTTAAGGACACAGCATAACACTTCTGGGAAATGTGCAAGAGGCCTGGCCCTTCTTCTCGGGATGGACTGTATCCCACGGCTTCAACGCCACCAAAGAAGAGACAAAAACATCAACAGTCAGAGATAGGAATGACCCAGAAAGCCCTTGGTGACCGGAGAGGAGGGGAAGCGGACGAGGGCGCGTGCACCCCGCGGGGCTGCCCGTGTCTGCTCACGCTCCCGGGTGCTGCTTCCCTCAGCTTGACGGGGAAGGGCTCCACACAGGACAGTTCAAGCCCTGGGGTGAAGGAGGACACTCACAAAATTTAATCTGGGGGCGGCGCCTGGGTGGCCCAGTGGGGTAAAGCTTCTGCCTTCGGCTCAGGTCATGATCTCAGGGTCTTGGGATCGAGCCCCACATCGGGCTCTCTGCTCAGCAGGGAGCCTGCTTCCCCTTCTCTCTCTGCCTGCTTCTCTGTCTACTTGTAACCTCTGTCTATAAAATAAATAAATAAAATCTTAAAAAAAAAATTTAATCTGGGGGAAAAAAAATCAGTTCCCTCCAGGCGATCACTGATGGGACAGTCTGACTGCCTCCCTACGCTTTTTCCAACAACCGCAGGGCCTCTGTGAGCTCGTGGCTGTTTTGTCCTCACTCGAGACACGGATCCGTGTCCTGATTCCACGCCCCTGCTTTGTCCCCCATGAAGTGAGCTGCACGGACATCTTAGAAACATGCAATTTTAAAAGGACACAGGCTCCACGCCATCATGTACAAACGCTCAGCTCAGAGGCTCACGTGTGGTCTCCAGGGCCCGCCTCGAGTCCTGGGATCTGCCATTCTTCAGAATAACACGTGATCGAACACTGCTGGCGCCTGCCAGGTGCTCTTCCACAAGACTGTGAAGTTAGATCGTTGATAAGCCAGAGTAGAAGAAGCTGTAATATCCAACCACAAGGGCTACAATTGTTCCTAAGGACGATTAGCGAATGCACTTATACGTTTATTAACTGGACATTTACTGGGAAAAACGGTAACCAAGAAGCTGAGGGAGAAACGCGAGAGGCGGCTTGTCTAAGAGGTTCCTGGGCCAAGTGCAGAGCACCGAGCACGTGGGGGGCGGAGAAACCCCAGGCTGAGCGCACACACCCTGGAGACATCAGGCACCCCACTGTGGCCCATGCCAGGTAAGAGTGAGGCCACAGGAAGGGCCATGTCTCCTCGGCCAGGAAGAGCATTTTCCGTGCAAACACAGCAGGGATAACACCACGATAACCTGTGTGAGTGCCCCCATCACAGTTCCCACGGCAGTTTTCAATGTCTGATTCACGTGGCGTCTGCAGCCATGCTGTTGGGAGAGATCATTATCATCGTTACGTCGAGGTCCACGTGGCTGAGTGGTCAAAACCCTGTGCGGTAGAGCCTGGACTTGAACACAGGGCTGACACAGCCCACGCTCCTCATTTTGGACCTCCACGTTTAACATGTTGCTGTTTGGCGCAAAGCACGTCACCCTCATTCTGGACACACAGAACGTATCCCTCAAGGACGGTCTGAAAAGAGTTCAATACTCCATTAATTGTTGAGAGAGAGATGGATTTTAGCTGAGCAACAGGCGTAGTGACAGGGAGATCCGCAGAGAAAAACTGCACGAGAGAACCATGTGCATCGTACAGAGGCGGTAACAAGAAAAGAGCTGTAGATCGCACTGACCTCCGACACAGAGCCACGGCTGTGAAGTCGGTACTGATACGCGGTGCAGAAAGGAGGTATTTCTTGTCCAGGCCTCCAACCAGATGCTGACATTCCCTTCCCAACCTTTCCAAGAGCAAACGTCCACCATGGGGAACTAGGCTCCCTCACAGCTGCAGACCCACAGGAGCCCTGTGGCCTTGGCCGTGTCCACAGCCCACCTACATGGGGGCCACAAGGCCTGCATCAAATGTGGCAACAGCGAGCAAGGGACTGTCCTTACATCATGATGCAGAAAACAAGATTAATATAGACGTCGATCCCTTTCCTGCCCACCAGAGAACAATCACAGTTTGGAACTAAACACACAATCCAATGTACATTAGCAGTCCCCAGTGAAATACCTCAGTATAAATTTAATAAAATTATGTACAAGAAATAGTCACAAGGAAAACTGTAAAACTTTGATGAAAAACATAAAATAACTAAACAGACAGAGAGTCCATGTTCATGGATAAGAAGACTCAATTTTGTCAAGACGGCAGTTCTGCCCAACTTGATCTATAGATGCAATTCAATTCCAATAAAAATCCCAGCAAGTTATTTTGTGCACATTGGCCAACGGATTCTAGAGTTTATATGGAAGCAAAAGACCAAGAAGAGCCAACACATGCTTGAAGGGGAAGCAGGACTGGAGGACTGACGCTACCTGACTTGAAGATTTACTGGAAAGCCAGTAGTCACAACCGCGTTATTGGCAAAAGAACAGACAATAGATCAGTAGAAAACACTGGGAGCCCAGAAATAGACCCGCGTAAGTACAGTCAGCTGATCCTCGACAGAAGAGTAAAGATAATACATGGAGTGGAGATCCCGTCTTCCACAGAGGACGCGAACACACACCTCACACCTTTCCCAAACACTGACTCACCGTGGGCCACAGGCCAGAATGTAAAATGTGAAAGTATAAAACTTCCAGAAGACCACACAGAAGAAAATCCAAATCATTGTGGGTTTGGTGACAAACTTTTTAGAGACAACCCCAAAGGCATGACCCATGAAAGAAAGAGAAGATAAACCGGATGTCATTAAAATTAAAAATTTCCACTCTGTGAAGACAACGTCAAAAGAATGAAAAGATGAGCCACAGACTGGGGGAAAATATTTGCAAAAGACACATCCGATACAGGACTGCTCTCCAAAATATACAAACAACTTCTAAAATTCAACAAGAGGAAAAATACCCAATGAAAAAACAGACCAGATACCTTAACAGACATCTCACCAAAGAAGACGTACAAGCAGCAAATAAGAGAAGATCCATGTCACGTGTCATCATGGAAATGCAAATTAAAACGTCGATGGGATATGAAAGCACACCTACTAGAAACAGCCCAAATCCAGAACCTTGATGCACCAAATGCTGGCAAAAAGGTGGAGCCGAAGGAGCTCTTATTCACTGCTGGTGGGAATCCAAAATGGCACAGTGGCTTTGAAAAACAATGCTGGTTTCTTACAAAATTAAACATACCAGTGGCGCCTGGGTGGCTCAGTGGATTAAAGCCTCTGCCTTCAGCTCAGGTCATGATCCCAGGGTCCTGGGGATCAGTGGGGAGCCTGCTTCTCCCTCTCCCCCCTCTCCTTGCTTGTGTTCCCTCTTTAAAAACAAAAACAAAAACCCACACAACTAAACCGAACATACTCTGACTATACAATCCAGGACTCGTGCTCCTTTTTATTTACCCAGAGGAGCTGAAAGCTCACATCCACGCAGAAACCTAGATATGATGTTTCCCACAGCTTTATGCACAACTGCCAAAAGTTGGAAGCAAAGCAAGATGTCCTTCAGTGGGGACAGAGGAGTACACTGTGGTCCGTGCAGACAGTGTAAGAGCATTTGGCACCAAAAAGCAATGAGCTCCCAAGCCATGAAAGGACGTGAAGGAAACTTCTGGCACTAAGGGACAAAGCCAATCTGAAAAGGCTACCAACTCTATGACTCCAATGGTGAGATGTTCTAGAAAGGGCAAAACTATGGAGGCAAGAAAAGGGTCAGCGTTGCCAGGGTCTGGAGGGTGGGCAGGAGCACGCAGAGCACAGAGGACTTTTAGGACAACGAAAGTCCTCTGGATGATACCCTGGTGGTGGGGACGCGTCATTACGTATGTGTCCAAACCCACAGAAGGAACAGCACCGAGGGTGAGCCCCAGTGGAGACTCGGTGACAGCGACACGTAACATAGGTTCACGAACAAAGGTACCCTGTGGCGGGGGACACCGTAATGTGGAATGTCGGGCAGGGGGTCTGTGGGAAACCTCTACCCTCCTCTCAATGTTGCCGTGAACCCACAACTGCTCTAAAACTTCATAAAGTCTATTAGTTTAAAAAAAACATGTGCCCAGGCAAACTCGCTGTCCCGGGGTCTGTGTCACCCTGGGTTGTGGGCAAATGGGGCGATGCTGTCGGCTGCTCAGTTAGGCCCACGAGCGCTCTTACACTCACGGCTGGGGGGGCCGGGCCCCCACAACTGGCTCCCTGCCTTCTTCCCAGACGAAACCCAGGACCTGGCTTTCTCCCGCAGTCTCTCGTCTTGTCCGCAGTGGGGGTATTTTTAGCTCGGGGAGGCCTCGCTCTGTCCGTCCACACTCGCTGTTGCGCCCGGCCTGGGGGGGCCCCGCAAAAGGGAGCTCCTTCACGCACCCAGCAGGAAGGAAACCCTCAGACCCAAGAAGACCCCCCTTTCCACCCAGGAACTCGGACCGGCGGGCACGAAGCCAGCGACTAACCTGCTCCTTGCTTCAGCAGCTCTGCGGCCGAGTTGGCCGCCGTCTGGGGAGAGCTGTCAGCGATCTCCTCCAACGGATCTGCGGAAAGGAGAAAGAAAACGCGGGCATGAGTCCGGCTCCCCGGGGAAGAACCTTTACAACAGGGTGGGACTCGGGGGCCTGGGTTCCCAGGCGGTGACAACCCCCGGCGTTCTGAGCAGGTGGAGGGGGCAACGTGGTCCAGCAACACGTCTCTCTCCGCTCTCACGAACCACTGTGGAGGGCAAATCGCACTTACCTACGCCGTAAACCAGTCACTACGAATCTACTACAATCACGTGACATCAAGGCTGCCCAAGAAGGTGGGAAGTACGGCCAAATGACACTGTAGTCACGTGAGGTGACGGCATCACCAGGGCCTGCCTCTGCCGACTGAGCTGGACCACACGATGCTCTTTGGGGTTCACCCACAGGGCACGCGACAGAGGACGACTCCGGTCCAACTTCTGTGGGCGCGTCCTCATGGACCCAACACTGCCGTTCCCCACACACGCGACAGCCCGGCCGCGCAGAGGCCCCCCTGCGTACCTCGGTCTGGAATGAGCAGCTTACAGGGCAAAGCCAAGGGCGTGATGGAGTGCTGACACACCAAAGCCGTCAGGCTCCCTGGAATGGGTGAACAGCAGACGGGCATTAGCGGGACCCCACACACCGCCCGCTCCGCCCATGTGCCCGCTGCGGGAAGCCCCTGCGGGGGGCGAGCGCTTCTGCTTTTAGCAACTAATACTCCGTTACTGCGGGACTTGGTGCAAAGCTTCAGTGATGTGACCAGTCCCGCAAGACAGCTCGAAGCTACGTAAAGGGACTGCGGGTGAGTGTTGGCCAAGACATGCAGGTGCCGACTTCTACAGCGGACATCGGCCGTCGATGGAGTCTGGGACTGCAGCCCAGGTGCCTCTGTGGTCCCTGCCATGTGCTCCTGGAGGCTGGGACTGTGTGTCCGGGTATATCCCGGCAAGCCTGCAAGGCCGGCAAGGGCTCTTCTCACGGAGAGGAACGGCCCGTGCTCCGGCTCTAACCCAGACCCCACTCGTGGGCCTGCGTGCGAGGCCACCACCTGTCTGCCATCTATTTGGGTCTGAGAAAGCCTTCGGAACAACTCCCTACCCAGTTTATCGTAGAGACGGTAACTCGGGGGAGGGCACGGGGAGCCCGGAGCATGGGAGGGGACGGCCCCACCTCTCGGGGCAGCAGTCGGGGTGCACACCATTCTGGCATGGGCCAGAATGCTAACTGGGACCTTACAGCGACTTACCGAAATAGGGTTCGTTGGGGCACCCTTTCAACCGCACTCCCTTCGGGGTACACTCGATCAGAAAGTGCCGAACGAGTTCATTGGACAGATCCCCCGCTGCGGTGAGAGATTGAAAAGAAAGAAAAAAGAGAATTTAAAAAACAAGAGCACGGGAGGATGGGAGAGAGGGACAGAGCACCAGCTAAAGGGAGGGGCCCCCGGAGCCGGGCCGCTGGCGTCGGTGGGCTGCCAAGCAGCACCTGGAGATGAGAGCAGAGCCCCCCACAGTGACATGTCCAGAGGAGCAGGGGTCCTGGGGACGGACCCTCACACATTCTGCAAGCATTCCCAGTGCAGGGATGAGTCTGCAGCTACAAAGAGGAACATGCCATCTAGACCCTTCCCCTCGTAACAGGAGAAACTAGAAGGATCTGGACGCGAGGTGATGCCCGAGAACAAGCCACTGACGGGAGCTGAAGGGACCAGCCAGGAGCCCTGTGGCAGACCCCCAGGAAAGAAGCCCTCCGTCACTGGGACCAGACAGAACATCGCCGCTGCCCCACACCGGCCTGAGCATCTGAAGACGGGGCGCGTCCTGAAAACCACCAAACTGAGCTGGAAACCACCCGACAGCGGCACCAGCGGGCAGTGAGTCTGGTTGCCCGCCGGGCCCATGGGCGGCTCCCACACAGCCTGACGGACAACAGCAGCGGGCACGTCAGGGGCGATGGGGAGGGCTGGCAGGAAGAGCGACGGTCAGACTCCATGGCAGGTTGTGGCGAACACAGGAGCGGAAAGGAGCAGTGTGCCACCATGGCTGTGGGAGGAGAAGGATCCGCGTCTTCCACACTGAAGGGGACAAAGGCTCCAGGGACAGGTGTCTCAGTGGGACGGTCAGCCGCTGGCTGCCCGGAGAATAGATTTGTCCTGGACGTCTGTCACTGCCCGGTCTCTGGGTACCAGAGGTGGGTGCTGACTTGCCGGGCTCTTCCCTCTCCAACTCCCCCTGCACCGTGACAGCCAATTGCCAAATCCAGGGCTGGGCGAGGACAGGCAGCCAGTGAAGATTTCAACCAGAGGACACCAGTGATGTTTTGTGACCTTCACCTTCAGGCTGAGTCAAGGTTGGCCTGAGAGGTCTGTGCCCAGCAGGAGGCAAGAACACGCACACGGCACCGTCCGCGTCTCCGAAGCCACAGCATGTGCAGGAAGGACGCCGGCTCACAGTCTCCATGGAGCAAGAGCCCTACGCACTCCGCAGCGCCCGTCCCCGCTCTCCCCGCGGACCCCGTCCACAGACACCAAGTGCTCCCGTCTGGAGACTCTCCTGCTCGAGGCCTCGCTCAGGACTGCTGGGGTTTCTCCCGCTGGTCTCCTCTCCAGGCTCAGCTGTCCCACGCGATGTGCACGACGCCTCCTCCTCCGCCGTTTGCAGGCAGCACCGTCCGGACGTGGGTCTGAGTTCCTGCACCCCGCCCCTTCCGCTGCTCCCACGGCAGACACCTCGGTTCCCTGAGAGCCCCTCGGCCGACGCCTCAGCCACCGAACCTCATGTCCTTCCAGGTGCGGCTCCGAGGTTACTTGCTCCTGGACACCGTGAGCACAGTCTCCATCCAGGCTTCCCGTCCACCTCTCCGGTCCAGGACGCGGCACGTGAGTGAAGCAGGCCAGTGTCCTTTTGCTCCTTAAACGTGGGAGCTCCTACTCTGCTTATCCGGACGCCCCCGTGCCCGGTGATGAGCCCGGCGCCCAGGCAAGGAGCCTGCCTCCTGGCACTTCCTGACGTGGCGTTTTTTATGAACTACTGGCGGCTACGCTGCATCAGGGGAGTCCCCGGGAGCCATTCTTCCAACGGCATCTGCTCACTTCGCGTCCCTGTGTCACAGGTCGGTATTTCTTGCAGTATTTCCAGCTTTTTCGTTATTATTACGCTTGTTACTGTGACCTGAGATTAGACAGGTGGGACGCTCAGACGGCTTTCCCACCAAAGTGTTTTTTCATTAAGGCGTGTGTACTGCTTTTTGAGAGAGCAGGCCGTTGCACACTTCGTGGACCACAGCACAGAGTAAACGTGACTTTCATGCCCACCGAGAAGCCTGGAAGCTCGTCTGACGTGCACCAGAGCTATACGCATTATCGTAACACGCACTACGGGGATACGCGTACTGCGAATCACCTTATTCCGACACACGCACCTGCGGTGTCTCCAACGCGGGCCTGCAATCCCTGGAAAGCCGTCAGAGTGACAGTCACCACAGTCTTACAAGTAGAAACAATGAATCTTAGAAGGCAGCAGAAGAACCTCACGAAAGAATACATATTAGTTCTCTGATGCAGAGTTGAAAAGGGGCAAAACCATGATGTTCAGGGATCACTATTTCGCTGGTTAAGAGGAAGATGCTGTAACTCTCCCTTCTACTTAGCAGGTGTCCTGTCTGCAGCGGCAGGATGGGCGACCTGGACAGTGTGTGTCTGTCGGGCACAGAAAAGGGGCAGGTGTAGCTGGGGACGGAGCTCATCACCAGGGGAAGGTGGGAAAGACCCTGGGACCCCGTGATTCCACGCCAGAGCCTCTGTCAGCACGAACTGACCAATGTTCTAGAGTGAGCCAGTCCCCCTCGGACACCCCAACACACCTAGCACTCACACGTTCAGGTTCCCAGAGACCACAGAACGCAGGGATTCTTGCAGGAATGGTAGGCAGGAAAAGGACAGACAGTAGGACATCGGAAGGACACGTGGCCAGCCCCAAGGGCCTCACGGAGCCCAATCTATGGTCTCTGGGATATGCGCAAGGTCACAAGCTGATGGAGCGTGACACACAGGAGGGGTGCAGGGGCCTCCCCCGAGGTTGTCTCCTGGTTGTGGGCACACGTGTGTTTGCTTCATGAGAACGTTCACCGCGCACACAGCCCTCGCGACCTTCTCTGCACATGGTCATGTCCATGACGGAAAGTACCCGGGAGAGTGAGCAGAGATCTGAACACAGCTGCACGCGGTTCATGGGGTGGAGGGCCGTGGGGACACCCCTGGGGCTCATGATCCAGCGTCACTCTTAATCCAGCAAAACGCTCTCCGGATCATCGGAGCAGAAAGGCATGCACAGGCCACTGCCTTTCATGCGAAGAAAAAGGAACGTGCCTGTCTGCAGACACTGGAGGGAAGGTCGGGGAGAAGGGGAGGGAATTTATTACACTTCCTGGGGCAGAATGGGGCCCCGGGCAGCCGAACAAGGGAACGCGTCACTCATTCACAGCAATAAAGAACTAAACTCCACAGATCATTAACGATGTCGCCTGCACAAGGCCAGTCCCGAGGGGGCCACACTGGAACAACACGGAGACTGTGAAGAAACTCAGAGCCGTGTTCGTAAAGTCCCCCAGCATGGCACAGCCGAACGCATAAGCCACAGACCTCGCAGGCGTTGAGCGCGCCCCATCAGCTCCCAGGTCCCTACCTTTCTTGTTGAGCTGCAGGACGGAAGGGGGGGGCGTAGCCACTTTCATGGCCAGGCCGTAGGCTCCTCGGAAGGAGTGACTGTCCCTGACGATGAATGAGCCTGGCTCCTTGTCCTTCAGCATGGCGATGGCTGGGGAGGGAAGCAGAGACACACACGCGTTTGCCGGGGTCCATGAGGCCTGCCCGCACACGTGGCAGACGAGTGCTTTTGCAAACTGGGTCGGAGGGAGCAGGCGCAGGCCTCTGGGGTAGGGTGGGGGTCTCGGTGACGACACATCGTTTTCAAGGGGAGCCTGACGGCAGAGGCTGCAGAGAGCACCCCCCGCCATCTGGCACACATGACTCCTGCTTCTCCCGCAGCACCTGAGAGGCACAGGCAACGGCCCACAGCTGCTGCCCAGGAATGTGGTCCAACCGCCAGCCCAAGTGCTTGGGCCAAGTCCCAGTCTGCATGGCGTGGTGGGGCAGAGGCGAGGTGCGAGGCTCTCTCCCGTCCTCGCTGCAGCCCTGCCTGGTGCCCGTGCAGCACTGTACTTAGTCCTTCCAACCGAGCAGACGGAAAGATCGAAAGGATGGCCCCAAAAAGTTACTGAATGTTTAACACAAATCCCACGATTCACCCCACGGGCTTGGTGCAGCCCTGGGAGGGCCCGCACTTGACCCCAACGACCAAGTCCCGGGCGCCAGGGCTGGCGGGGAGGTGGCACCCACGGACCCCAGCAGGCTCCTGCTCGTGGCCGGTGCCTGCATCTGGGGGCTGAGCAGGCCTATTCTGCTGACGCAGGAACAGATTTCTGATGAATGACACGTTTTCAACCGTGCTATACCTCACCAGGCTTTTTGGTTTTCCCATTTAACATCATGACCTTATTTCGCTGGAGGTGGGGGGTGGACAGAGGTGCCCCAGCGTCATGGGTCACAGACGGAGAGGAGCTTGAGGACAATGTCAGACCCTGTTCTGAAACAGAACAAGGGGGACCCGTTCTGCAGGGCGATGAGGCCCGTGGGGGTCTCCCATCCCCCTGTGAGGTCAGTGGAGTCAGTGGCCATGTCCCCACCACCTCCCGCAGCTGGTGCTTCCAGAGCCCCATGGCAGAGGCCCAGCCAGTGCCGCCGACACAGCTCTATTCTGTCTCTACTCTGCCCGGTGGCCCCTTTCCCCTCCTGAGGCATTTTTACATTCGGTTTAGGAAAAATGCTGAGCAATCCACCCGGCCACAGGGATACAGGACCAGCTGCATCCCTGAAGACGCTATCCCACTTTCACTTTCCATTCCTCCTGCATGTCCCTGACGTTTCACTGTAGCTTTTCCAGAAAAAGGCACATCCCTGGCACTCGTCACCTGCCTCCGAGGTGGAGCCCCAGCTACTCCGGCAGCCCAGCCGGCCTGCCCAGCCCAGACACGCACCAGTGGAGTAGGTGGTCTGCACAGAATTTTCTGGAACATGGCATGTCACAGGCCCTTCACAGCCCTTCTGGCTGGACAAGGTGCTGGGCTCACAGCCTCCATCTCGGGGGTTCCCGTACCATGGGCAGGGAGGGGACAACAATGCAGCACTTGGCCACGCAGAGCCCGGACTGAGCTGAGCAGCAACGCCCCAAAGGCCAATTCAGGGAATCAGAGGGCTCTCTGGGCTGCGGGCCGCCCCCCCACGAAACATGACAATACGTTCCTTGAGCTCAGTGGAAGAAAGGCACATTCTTACCATTTTTATGAGCTACTTAATTGAATAGAAGAATTCCAGAGAGAAAGCAGAAGGGTGTTGTTTGCCAGCGACTTAACTCTTTCTCTCCAGGCAGGTGGGGAAAAAGCCTCAGGACAACACCAGATGACTTTCTCCCTGAAACACTGTCCCCGGCTCAGCCCCACGCCCGCCAGCAGTCCCCGGGGTTCCTCTGGGAGGATCTCGGGGATGACCAGCCCATCCCAGCAACCCTGCTGTGAGATGGCCCCTGGGGCTGCCTCGTAGGACCGCCTCCCGCCTGGACCCCTCTTCCATTCGTCCTGCGGGAAGCAGTGGCATTAACGGCTCAAACACATGGACGTCAGATGTTGGGGCAGGAGCGCACACGTAGACACCGTGCAGCACGAGTGTGAGGCCCGAGGTTACACCCGGCACACGCCCCCTTAGCGAGCGCATGTCTGTTTGCCGCGGACAAACGTAGATGCACAGATGCCGGGGTGTTGGAGAGACCTCTGTCCTTCCTCCTGACCGTTGGCCCCTGTGGCTCAGGTCCCAGATAGGAACAGGGAACCTCTTCCTGGGACGGCCTGTCACACTTTCCGCGGGAGTGCCCTAACCCTTCATCCCAGGGCCGTGCCCCTCCGATGTCGCCACCCGGAGGTCCCGTCCCGCCCACGTACCTTGCTCTCTGGAGATATCCGCCTTGTACCAGAATTTGGATGTGTCTTGGACAAAGTTCACGGACACGTGCTTATCACCCGGGTTATCTGAGAGAGAGAAGGCAAGAACACTCTGGATGGTTTATTGCCGCCTGTCACCTCGCATGGAGCCCGGTGCTCCAAGTCCAGCCCAGGGCGGGGACGGCGTGTCTCGGGGAAGGAGTGCCGTCTGGCCCCGTGGGGACCGGCTGGGGTGCGGCAGGGAGCCCGTGCTTCCCCACACACGCAGCGCAGATGCAGCGTGACACGCGGCCAGCGCAGTGTGGCCTAATCCTGCCGGAGCCTCGTCGCACACATCTGAACTCTTGTATTAAATGCTGGATGAACTTACTGAACTCGAGAACGAAGGATTATTTTCAAAGAACAAGGATTCCGAGTGGCGGGAGAAACAGAAGCTGATGGGGCGTGTGCAGAGCAGACGGGAACGGAGGGCAACGAGGAGAAGACCCTGATGGGCGGCTCCGGGCTTGGCTCTCAAGGTGCCGCCCTGAACCCCAGCCCCCCAATGAGCAAATGCACACGGGGTGGGGGGCAGGGCCTACCACGGCTGACACGTGCCTACCTGGGGAGGGCGCTGCGGCCTCCAGAGGCTTGGGGAAGTCCGGGAGGACATTTGGGAATGGGATGCTCATGGTGCTTCCACTGTGCGGGCTGGAGAAGCCGCTGGAGGACGGGGAGGCCGAACCCAGAGACCGGTCCCCCTCCGAGGCTCGCTTCTTCTCGGGAAGGGGTGGCTGCCCGGGCAGGGTCAGGCCCTGGCCCGGCAGGACTGGGCTGTGGTGGCTGCTGTGGCCAGGCGTCACCGTGAGAAAGCCGTGGGAAAGGAAGCCGTTGTCGGCAGCCGCTGTCCGCGGGGTGCCAGGGACCTGGGGGGCTCCATGGGAATGAGCCAGCATGGCCCCTGGGTCCTCTGCCGGGGGAAGGCCGCTTCCCACGGGGGCCGTGCTAAAGCTCAGGAAGGCCTGGCCACCTGGGGGGCCCACAGCTTCGGGGGGCTCCGCCAGGGACAGCTCATGGTTGTGGAAAGAGGCCTGGAGCTCCGCAGGCAGGCGGTGGGGCCGTCCGGGGCCGTCGGGACCAGGGCTGGGGAACTCTTCGGCGCCGAGGAGGCTTCCTACCGGCCGGCTGCTCCCCAGCGGAGCCGGGGTGGCCTTGGGGCTGCTCTCCGCCCACGGGAGCTCGGCCGACGAAGGGCTGGGGGAAACAGGCAGCCATCAGAACGCCGCCCTAGGAGACGCCCCAAGGCCACCGGGGGTCCCGTGGATGGTGAGGACAGGGATGGGCACTGGTGCTGAGGCTTGGCCCAAGAAGTCAGACACTGCCGCTCTCCCCTCCCCGCCACCGCGCACCCCAGATGCTCTGCCCCCCCACACCAGTGGACACCTGCTCTGCCCCCTCCTTCCTTGGTCTTCACCCAGCAAAGGTCCCTCCCCTCGAAACAAAAGTCAACCATGGCCCCGTGTCCAGCTCGCAGCCCACGTCCCTCTGTTCTCCCCCCCGATGCCAACCACGTGGTGCGTCATGTGCAGCTCCTGCAAGAACATCGTCCCCTGGGCGCAGACTGTGTCGCCCACTTTCCTCTCTCTCCTCCCCAAGACCTAGCACGGGTGCCCGACTCAGTTTCCAGTAAGTGCCTGTTGGACAGCCAGCTGCTTAAGGGATCCCAGTGAGAGCGTGAAAAGTTGGGGCTCCCAGGGGACTCCGTGCGTTAAGCAGCCGAATCTCAGTCTCAGCTCAGGTCTTGGTCCCAAGGTTGTGAGTTCAAGCCTCATACTGGGCTCTCAAAAAATAGAAACACGTTAAAAAAAAAAAGGAACATGAGAAGTTACCATATCCAGAATGGGGACTTCCCAGATCAAGGGTATCAGAAGGTACCACATGGTTAGAAATCCAGAAAGTCAACCTCCAAGCCCCACATCACACACACACTTGACCGGCAAACCCTTTGCGCTCTGAGTGGGTTGACCTTAGCGGAGCCCCCCCTTGCACAGAGGCAGGAGGCAGAATGTGGACACCGAACTGGGGCACTGTGTCCTCGCACAGGGAGCCGCTCAGGAGCCATTCCTACGCTGTGCCCGTGCAGCGGCTCAGCGGCCATCCCTCGCCAAGCGCCAAGCGTCTCTGTCTGCAGAGAGACACGCCCCCCCCACTGGGGGGTGTCCCCGCACTTTCCCGAACACCAGGACAACTTCCACGTCCCCCAGGCCACCACCACCCCACCCGCCAGCCCCGGCTGTGGAGGGACACCAAGCCATGGCTGGCCCCCTGCACCCCTGCTCCAGCCTCAGCTCAAAGCGCTTGTCACAGACGCCCAGTCCTTAATTGGCCCGTGTCCCCATACTCCAGCTGCCCGTGTGGTCAGTCCCTGAGCGCTCAGCCTATCAACACTGGGGTGGTGGGGTTGGGGAGGGGCACACTCTCCAGAGTTTGCATCTGTGATTGTATTTATGAAGCGAGACCGTTATGCAGAGTGGCCGGGTGTCAGCGGCAGGTCGAGCGCCCCGTCCTCCCTTCCCAGGGCCCGTGGTCAGGTCTGCGGGAGCCCTCAAGGGCCCGTCTCCTTACCTGTCCCGCCGCCGGCCGGGGCTGCTGCTGGAGACGGTGCAGGAGGACGCGAACGCCCGCTGAAAGGCAGGTCCCGCTGGCACGTCGGCCCGGAGTGCCGCAGATCTGGGCCCCCCGGGGCTGTCGGACATCCCCGCCACACGATGCAGGATCTCAGCGCAGCCTCGAGTATCTGCAGCGGGGAGAGCAGGACGAGACGCGCTTATAGGCCTGGTCCCTGTACTGGAAGGAGCGGAGTCGCTTCCGGACATGCAGGCCACAGGTCCAATGTGAATCGAGGAATCGAGGGGCCCGATTCCACCACGTGTGGGTCACTCTTGCCTGGCACGCTCCCCAAAGGCAAGACAGGACGCGGAACACACGCCCGGCGCCTGGCTTGGCACGCTGGCTGAGCTGAGGAGCCTCGTGCAAGGTCGTCTGCAAGGACAAGGGCGTGCAGCCCACGCAGCCTCGCTCCTGAAGGCCATTGTACTGACCGACGGAGTCCGCCCAGCCTGCAGGCGCTCACTTCAGAAAGGGCCAGGCCTTCCCCCTGCGCACCGGCAGGAGCCGCTCCGCAGAGAAGACCCGTGTCCAGGGTGCGCAGGCCTGGGGCTGCGGCCAGGTGAGCGCTGAAGCGCCATCTGTCCCCAGCTGGGAGCTCAGTCCACACGCCGGGCCGAGAGCTTTCTGGTACAAATACGGCCCTGCCGGCTGGTGTCCTCACCCTGGCAGGGGGCACAGACCCTGGCCCGGCCCCTGTTGCTCGGGGTGTGAGAGGCCAAGCACTGTGAAAACCTGCTGTTTAACACCAAGCCCGCATGTGCCACCGAATTTTACACGCTTCCGTGACAAAATGCCCACCTGCTTGAGGCCCAGAATCACCATCATTTCTGGATATTTTTTAAAATTTTTTTTTTAAGATTTTATTAATTTGATAGAGACACAGCGAGAGGGAGCACAAGCAGGGGGTGTTGGCGTGGGAGAAGCAGGCTCCCCGCCGAGCAGAGAGCCCGATGCGGGAGGCGATCCCAGGACCCTGAGATCATGACCTGAGCTGAAGGCAGAGGCTTAACCCACTGAGCCACCCAGGCGCCCCCCCGCCCCTTCTTTTTTAAACTCAGCTTTAAGAACAGCACAAATCTACCAGTGTCGACGACAGCATTGTAAGGAATACGGGCTATTCTGGTTTCCACTTTACAACGAGGGAGGGCAGATAAAAGCTGATGAAGTTCCAGAAAACCCTGCATCACTCCCATCACTCATTTTCGGGAACGGGCGCCGCTAGCGCGAGTCACACGTCCGGCCATAGACCCATTTGGGAGCATGTGGATCGGAGGCCGGACCCAGCCCACGGGCAGGGCTGTGGGAACCCACTAAACCCGAGGCTGAGGCTGAGCTACGTGGCAGCCGGGACTGGGGGGACGTGAAGAGCCGACCCGAGCGCGGCCGCCCCTGCTGGCATTTCGGGCTCCTGGGCTCGGAACGTGGGGCAGACGTCTGCACCCAAGATGGAAGCAGCTGCCGAGCACCGAGGGACCAGCAGGGACTTCAGCACCTCCGCGGCCGAAATACGACAGGGGCTCAACGCTCTGACCTCGGATTTAAGGGGAGGGCCCTGAAGGCTACACTGTGGGGACACCAGCACCAGAAACAGACGAGCCCCCCGGATCTCAGTAGTGCGCCCCCGAGAAAACCTCCCTCTCTGGAAGTAGACACCCCTCCAGAGCCTGCCTCTGTCTATTATGGATCGACTGATCGATCCACCCATCCCTCTGCCCATCCACCCATCCACCTCCCTCCCTCCATCCATCCCTCTGCCCATCATCCATCCCTCCATCCACCGATATACCTGTCTACCATCTGTCGACCTACCTAACCACCTATCACCCCATCTCTTTATCATCCATCCATCCATCCATCCACTTACC
>NW_019154135.1:12289342-12327220 GCF_002288905.1 Enhydra lutris kenyoni | reverse complement strand
TACCTAACTGCCCACCCACCCACCCGTCTATCATCCATCCAACCATCACCAACCCATCTAATCCATCCATCCATCCACTTACCTAACTGCCCACCCACCCACCCGTCTATCATCCATCCAACCATCACCAACCCATCTAATCATCTACCATCCATCCATCCATCCACCTATTTTCCTATTTATCTGTAATTTTCAGATGTAATTCAAATATTTACTTTCAAAAACAGGCGACGCATGCTAGTAACGGGTACCAGAACAAAGAAATGAAAACAAAAACAAAAAAAGAGAACGAGAAAGGGAAAATAGTCACAGCTGTATATGCGTTAGAGGTAAAAGACATGCACTTGAAAATAAGTAAGTGGAAACTGTTTCAGAAAAATACAGAACCTCAGAGAAAGACTGGGGAGCATTAGGAATAACTGAGCAGAAATCCTAGTATGACGTACAAACACAATTAATGAAATGAAGCAGGAGGCCGATGGACCCATCGGTGGATGCGCGAGCTGGGACAAGTCAAAGGCCGGAAGCAGTGGCGGGAAAGGCACGGAAGACAGGGACGGGGACGGGGACGGCGCCGTGCGGGACACGGTGAGCGACGTCTAACACACGCACAACGGGGCCCAGGAGGGGCGCAGGGACGAGCAAACCTGGGGAAGTATGTACTGAGAATCTCCCGAACACGCTGAAGACATTGAGCCACAGGTTCAGGAAAAAAAATCCAAGAAATCGAAGCAGGAAGCGTCAACAGGACTCCGTGCGCACTCACTCAACGGCAGAAGCGATGAAAATCCAAGACCAGCCGGAGTGGCGTCTTACCAGTCCGGGAGGGGCGGGAGCCGACGTCAGTGCGGGTGCTTAAACGCTCGGTTAGCCTGTCTGCACGGGAGCCCGACGCCCACATCGTGTCGGGACAAACCCCACGAGAGTCCCGGGGGCGGGTTCTGTGCCTGCGTCCACGCTGACGCCCCTGGTCACCAGGGCTGCGTCTGGTCCGCACGCTCACCTCCGACGCCTCCACAGCCCTGGGGCAGTGTGGTCTCAGTCCCAGTTGGGAGGCACCCGACACACCAGTGTGACCTTCCAGAAGGTCGTACTTTTAGGTCAGAAACCCTTCTAAAATACACATTTGCTGGGTGCCTGGGTGGCTTGGTCGGTGGAGTGGCTGGCTCTTGGTTTCGGGTCAGGTCAGAATCTCAGGGTCGTGGGATCGAGCCCCGTGTTGGGCCTCCCTCCCACGCAATTGTCTTCTTCGTAGAAAAAACTATGTTCTCGATAGCGCGTCCGTGTGTCCACCTCCCACATAAGAAAGAGCTGC
This sequence comes from Enhydra lutris kenyoni, assembly GCF_002288905.1. Classification (NCBI taxonomy): domain Eukaryota; kingdom Metazoa; phylum Chordata; class Mammalia; order Carnivora; family Mustelidae; genus Enhydra; species Enhydra lutris. Next base: position 12,325,905 of record NW_019154135.1, on the reverse strand, counting down.
TGGGCGCCCACCACCAGTCAAAATGGTGCTGGCTGCCGGCCTCCGGTGAGCGCGCTGCCAGAAGGTCAGCCTGCGGGCTTCAGAGGCACCTGCCAGAAAGCTTCCTGGAGGGCTTCCTGGAGGAAGCAAGTTCCATGGGAGCCCGAAAGCATGTGGGTTTCCAGTAAACCAAGCGGATGCCAAGGGAGTGGGGACACCACCCAGGGCTCTGCTCCCCGCTGGGCCCCCACCGCTAGGCTGGTGCCAGGGGAGCGATTTGCACCTGCTATGAATGAATGAATGAGTCCGCAGTGGCTCAGAAGTGATAGGAAGAAGTCCAGGGTGGGGTGTGGGCCTGACCCCGAGGAGTCAGGCTGGACGTCCCAATCACCCCCAGACCAAGGAGCAGCACTGGACTCTGGGGTCAGGACTGTTTCTCAGTCCAGCCCACGGCGGGTGACTGACGGCGCTCTCAGGGGTCCTGCTGCAGCTGCAGGGGCTGCCCGCTCCCATGTCCCCCACGATCCTGGGAAGCCCATGCCATGCCCGCATGGCGCCTGAGATCACCACCAGCGGAGAAGAGGCAGGCGGGAAATAAGGTCCAGCTTTGTCCCTGTTACCCTGTCCCTGTTCCAGAAAACAGCAAACTCAGCGCTCCCCATGAAAGTGGCTTTGTTCGCAGCTCTGCGCCAACATGGGGGCCGTGGCTGGGTTTGGTTCCCGGCCCTGGGCGACAGGACTTAACCCTTCCATCTGGACAAGGGCCAGCCAAGGACCTCATTGCAGGACACTGGCTTCCCGGCCACTTCTCCCGCAGGGCCGGGCCCCTCTGTGCTCAGACACGCATGCGAGCGGGGCACGGCGGCCACTACAGGGCTGCAGCCCCCACCATCCAACCAGTAGGAGTGGAGCCTCAGGAGAAGGGGCATGGCCTCCGTCCTCAGACACGCAGGGTGCTGGGAACACGAGTCCACGAGCAGAAAAACACGCCAGGTCCAGGAGTCTGGCTGCAGACCACGAGCACGCACGGCATTCCTTCCAGGCGGTGCACGCCTGGAGGTCAGACGGGACGCATGTGGTCGAGGCTCTCCACCCTGCACATCCGTTCACAGCTACGGGGACGTCTCCAAATGGGCTGTCTCTGGGCTCAGCCCCCTGTTCCGTGCACTCCGCACCCGCAGGCTCAGTCTGGGCCCAGAAGGAGGCCCGGGGGTGAGGTGAGGGCCATCAAGAGCGGGGGAGGGGTCCTGTCTTCGAGGGAGCCTTGCTGGTGACAGGGTGGCGGCTTCGCTCTGCAGTGGCACATGTGGCTGCCTCAGGGGGAGCACGGCCGGGTAGGCCCTCCTGCGTCCCGGCGAGCGGCTGGCCTCAACCACTGTGTGGCGGTCAGACTTCTCCCTGGGGCCACGGCACGCCCCCCGGCAAGACGCGTCCACACATGGGGGCACTGGGAGCCATGAGGGGGCGGCTGTGGGCCCTGCTCCCTCCAGGTCCCTGGCATCCCCCAGGCTAAGCACAGTCTGTGTTCCTCCTGAGAGTCTCACATTTCCCCTTTCCGGCTGACACCCAGAGAAGGGGGCACAATACGGTCAGTGTTTGGAAAGCGGGCCCCCGGCTTCCTGGTTCCCTAGGCCAGCTGGTGTCCTGGCGCCCCAGGGACCGAGGACCGAGGGGCTGGGGAGGGAGGAGGGAGGAAGAGTGCCTGTCGCTCCGGGGCTCCCAGACCTTCCAGGACCTTCTGGGCCCAGGCTCCCCTTGGCTTCCCCTTCCTGCACTTCCTTTACCCGGAGCTCGGGTGACAGAGGGTCGCAGGCTCTTTTCCAAAAGGTCTATTTTTAGGCTGCACTGGAGCTGCCGCAGGAGGTTCCGTGGGAAGCAGGGTAGCATCTGCTCTCCACCAGCCACGATTCCATCACACGGAAGTCAGCAGGAGGAGGGGGACCCCACAGGCTCGCCACCTGCACAGCGGGGAGCCGGCCAGATGCGAAGGTCCACGCGCATACGCAGGGCCCACCGCGTCGTGCACAACACCCAAGCCTGTGACGTCAGAACAAAATCGACGCTCTCCCCGGCCTTCCCGCTGCAGAGAGACCCTTACGAGGCACAGCAGTGACCGCCAATCCGTCAATTACTGTTCGTAATTACAGACTGCCACGACACTTTCGGGTCGTCTTTAAAGACAGAAAAATTCGGGCACCTGAATAGCTCGGTCAATTAAGGGTCTGCTTTTGGCTCAGGTCATGATCTCAGGGTCCTGGGATCGAGTCCTGCACCGGGCTCTCTGCTCAGCGGGGAACCTGCTTCTCCCTCTGCCTACTGCCTCCCTGCCTGTGCTCTCTCTGATGAGCAAATAAATAAAATCTTCAAATAAATAAATAAAATCTTTAAAGACCAGTAAATCATATTTAGTAGCAGTCGCGATGATACTCGCCTATCCCGGGGAAGAAAGTGCAGTTTTGCTGTCTGACCACCAAGGCTGACCTCCGGGCTTTAAGAACCAGGCTTCTTCTCAGTCAGCCTTTAGAAGCGAGTGTGAATCTTTAACCATGAGTCACTGATTGACCATCATCAATCTATCATTGATCGGTATCGATCTATCGGCCATTTTTCCGTCTCCATCCCCTGCCCGCCTGCTCACACATCCTGGGACTACAGAGAACTGAGAGAATTCTGTGGAGTGCGTCTTAACACGTTTTTGGTCTCTCGCTCTGTATTTCCAGGTGTGACAGTCGGGGCATGGCGGAGGGGGTGCCCAGACCCCCAGGCTCTGGGGTCACAAGTCACGGACACCACTGGCCTTGTGCCCAGCCTCGGGGGCCCTCCAGGCTGCACGTGCAGAATCCCATCGACAAACATGAGCTTAGACGTCTTCTCGGGTCTGTTCAGTGCTAAATTTAAGAGGCAAGACTTTGTATGGGAAGTTGGGTAGCAGTGATTTTTTTTTTTTTAAGGAAGTCCTTAATCTTAGAACGTTTCTGTTATTTGTCCAGAAACAACAGGCCATTGACCCAACCTTCTGGAAAGCAAAGGACGGACGGCCAGGCAGCCACAGATAATGAGCACTAATTAGGGAAAACCCCTGAAAGACTGGAAAGGCACACCGTGTGTCTTGCTCGGTGAACACGGAAGTCCCATGTCCGCGGCCCCACGGATACGCCGCCACACAGGAGGAGGGGACCAGCGGCCCCCACGGGACGGCCCGAGCTTTCTCTTTGGTACATCTTCTCAGAACGTGAACGTGTTCCCTGGTCAGGTCAGCGTTTCCTGTGAGCAGCGGGAATGTCCCCCCCAAGTGAAGCCTCTCTTGCTGACAGAAGCATCCCACATTCTCGCCCACCCCCCGCCCCGGCACAGCTGGGGGGGCCCGGCCAGCGCTGGGGTCAGGGTTCCTGCCCGGCCGCAGGCGGGTGACCCTGCTGGGATTCCCCCCCCAAAACTGGACGTGCCCCCACCAGTGGCACGGAGAAGGGTCGGGGCAGCTGGGCCCCGACCACGTCCCATTTCCACTCCGAGGTTCTCACTCCAACATGCCGGCAAGAAGACCTGTTTGCCCCCAGCTGGCGGCTGCACCGTAGAGAATTCTAACGTGAAAAATGGTGAGACATTTTCCTTCCTGTCCATGAGAGTTTCCGAGTGTTTCCTGCTCTTCAGGCGCACCGAGGGGGCCGGTCTCTCGGGTGCTCACGGGGGCCCCTCAACAACCCGCCAAGAACGAGCATCTTACAGAACTGGGCTTTGGCGTGTGCACCCGGGGAAACAAACTGCTTCCTTCTGTGGGACTGACGGGAGCACAGCGTCGGGGCTGGATGTCCTGGGGACACCGAGACCACCGGAGCCTGGGCCCAGGAGCTGGTTCTCCTCCCAGACCCAAGCCCCTCCCCAGCCCAGCACCCACCACCTGCCTCCTGCCTCCACAGATCTGACGCCCCACAGACCTCATTCCCGTGGAACCACGCGGTTCTGGCACTTTTGAGTCCAGCTTCTGTCCTCGAGGCTCGTCCATGGGGGAGTGTGTGTAAAAACGTCCTTCCTTCTTAGGGCTGATGTTGGGCCATTGCTGGTGGGCCACTGGGCCTTATCCTCCGTCCCAGAGAGCACAGGTGCGGGCTTGGCTTTCAGGCTCCTGCGAGTGGCTCCAGGCTTCCTTCCGTGTTCTTTCCGCCAGCCACACGGGGACTGGTCACCTGCAGCAGCGAGCAGCCCCAGTGATAGGCGATCTCGGCCTCCAAGTTGCTTCCCCTCGGGTGGGAGTTGCAGTAGACAGCGATGCCCACGGCAGATGGTGTTGGGCCCTGGGGACAGGACGCCAGGGAGGAGACGGAACCGAGGGGAGGAGAGTGTGCGCACCTGCCAGAGGGCCGGCCGAGGAAATGGCAGGTGTCCCGGGACTTACACACGGGTGGCTAGAACTCAGCAGCACGCATGGACTCCGCAACGCTGTCCAGGTGTGTCAGTGACAACGCTGTCTCTGTGACCCCTGTTTGGTTCAGAGGCCCAAGTTCCCAGAATTATTCCAGCCCTGCACTGGGGCCCAGCCACCAGACAAGGAATCTTGATGCTTTCTTCCCTCGGGCACAAGCCCCAGCACATCTGGCTTTCCTCTGGTAAACGCCTACAGGCTTCACGCTCAAGTCAGCCACGGACCTTCTGCAGAAAGGTGTTAAGAGCCTTCAGCCTGGCGAAGGCCACTGACAACACGCGGCCCCCAAGGAGCCTTCAGCCGCAGGACGCCCTCCTCCCAGCACGACTGCACAGCGGAAACTCACCGTCACGCTCACAGAGCCCCAGCTCCGAACCTGCCTCTCGGCCGTGACTACAAAACCTTATTTCCCATGGAAAATCTGACATAAATCCTCAACATCCTTCCAGGATGCTCGTCTCCCAGAATCCCTGCCGGCTGGGGACCTGCCTTCTGTATGCCCCTGCGCAGGCAGCAACGGAGACCTCAGAGGGCTAATGGGAGGTTTCTGCCCTAATTTCAGAAACCGTTAAGTCTGGGGTTCGCAAGAGGCCATCGGCGCTCGGACCCTAAACCCAGGTCCCCAGTCAGGTAGCGGTGCACTGAGCACGCCTAACCGCCGGCTGGGACCATGGGATCTCGAGACCACGGGCCCCGGGAGGTCAGCACCGCATGTGCTGAGCGTGTGAAGCAGCAGTTGTTACCAGTAATGACCATCCCTGTGGCACTTCCGGGCTTACCTGGTCCTCAAACAACCACTCAGAATGCGGGCTGTCCCAAGCTGACAGGCCGGGAGGCCACGTCTTCCAGAAACCCCCTGCCTCACCTGCTGGACGGGACGCCCGTGTCCCCGGTCTCAGCTCTGCAGCGAAACACGCTCCTCTTCAGCCGGACCCAGCCTCCCTGGTTTGGAATCCCAGCATTCCCACACAGCAGGTGCCATCAGCCAGCGCGGGGGGCCACACGCACGGCCGACAGGAGCCTTACACATCGGGAATGTGCCCGCACGTCCTGGAGGCTGGACGCCCCCCATCTAGGCGTGGCAGGGCCAGTCCCTCCCGAGGCCTCTCCTGGCCATGTAGATGGCTGTCTCCTCTCCGGATCCTCATGGGGTCCACACAGGTCCCTCCGTGTGTCTGCGTCCTGATCTCTGCTTACGAGGACACGAGTCATGGACCAAGGCCTAATCGTGTCGGCAAAACCCCTACCCCGAATGCAGCCACATTCTGAGGTCTGGAGATTTACGCGAGCTTCTGGGGAGGATCACAATCCAGCCCACAGCACGGGGAGGACAACTTGGGGCAACATGGCCTCCCTGGAGATGGCAGGCTGAGAAGGCCTCTCAGGAGGGTCCCTCAGGTGGACACGGATGGTGCCCACAGCCGTCCGCAATGAGGAACCGGAAATGGAAGGAGAAGCCTGGTCTGGGAGGAGGCCACCTGTGGACGCCCAGGGATGCAGGCCAACACGGCAGAGTGCCTGTCCACGGGCCCCGGGCAACCTCACAGGAACAGCACAGTGTCCGTGGCACCCGCCATCCCGTCCTCATCGTGCAATGGCCCTGTGGCCTGGTGGGGCACCAGGAATCCCCGAGGGGACGAGAGGGCAGCTCCCTGGACCCTGCTGCCTGCCCTCTGGGGCTTTCACTCGGGTTCCCACTTGACAGCATTTCCGACGGGCAGGCTGGTCACACTGGTGGGGCAGATGTCTTTGCTAACGCAGTCCCCAGTGTTGTGGGTGCCGGGTGGCCTTGCGGGCACATGGGGACTCCGAGGGGCCCACAGCTCGTGCACCAGCACTGGCGGCCACACCGGGGAGCGTCCAGCCCCAGGCATGTGAGCCCCAGCTGAGCTGGCCTGGGGCTGGGCTTCACAGGCACACGTGCAAACACTAGGAAACTGCTCAAATTGCTCCAAATGAGCAACTGACCAACCACTTAAGGAGGTGACGGAGTGCACCCACAGCCCGAGACAGGCGCTCCCTCCAGAGGAGGCAAGGCCGGACGGCGGCAGAACCGGGCAGCATATGTCTGACCCTTGCCCCAGAAGGATGCCTCCCGCAGGAAGAGATGCAGGAAACCACTCGACATGGGGGGAGGAGGAAACCAGCGACTGGAGGGTCAAGTGCCCACCACAGACCCGGGTGACGTGCTCGAGCTGCATGCTTCCTTCTGTCCAACCACAAGGGCACACTGAAATCCGCGGCCGAGGACTGGGGCGCTGCTTCCCATCAGAGGCTCCCAGACGGTGTCCGCCCCAACTGGCGAGGCAGACGACCTCGTGTCTCCCGTCATATGTTACACAGAAGGATCACGGCTGACGGGGACCATGTGACTTCTGACCCTCTCAGCCTCCCGGAGGAGGGGATTCTCTGTGTCTACACCTGAGCAGCGGAAGCATGAGCCGCCCCAGGGGCTGTGAGTGACAGTGAGCCTGTCCCCTGGGCACCAGTGCCCAGGTGGGGACTCACGGGAGGCTGAGATTGGAACAGACAAGAATCAAGAGAAAAGGGAAACTGAAAAGAAAAAAACAAGTCTTACGATTAAAGGAAGGAGAAGATAAACTGGTGGGGACATCTGGGCGGGTGTGCACAGACCTACATGGAGGCCAGGAACCCAAGACAAGTCGGGGATGATGTGTGTGGTGGAACCACCACACTGGACCCGGGGGGGACCTTATCCTGTGACAAGCCCCTCTGGGGCGCAGGTGCCCTCCTGGTCCAATATGAGGCCCGACCCAGAGCCCCCCTGTGGACCCCCCCATGATACCCTCTGTGGTGCAGATCCCACCACCCCCCTTAGGACCGCACCCCCGGGGGCCCCCCTGCAGACCCTCCATCAGGAGGGGAGGCTGCTCTAGTCCCTGGGGCTCCTCCTGGCCAGCAGGGTCTGGAGGACGCAGCCCATGGAGGACAGCTCTGCATGCTGGCCTCTGGCTTGGGGCCTCAGCTCCCCGCCAGTCTGTGTCCCCACAGAAACCTCAACCCTGCACACATCGTCAAATACATGGGGTGCGGCCGGAGACCCAGAAGGGGAGGGAGCGCCGGCTGGAGGTCATGAGAAGAAACCATGTCTGAACCACCCCCCACCCCCCAGCGGGCCAAGGACACAACCTCTGATTTTAGGAGCCAAGGAGCCTCAGAGCAGCACCGACACTGAGAAACCCACCCGTCGGGACATGGCTTCCTAAGGCCAGGGCAGGTGCCCTCCTACGAGCCCCACACAGGGGGTGCCGACTCGATTGTGGGGGACTGTTCACCTCAAACCCAGAGGCCAAAGGGGGGCAGCACTGAAGTCCCAGGTACTGAAGGAAAAGAACCGTCAAGAAGGAATTCTGGGAATTCCACAGGTGGCCAAGATACCTACCCCTCAACAACGGGGTAGAAAAGACATTCGCAGAGGATGGACAAATGGACAGGACTTGTTTCCAAACCCACCCTTCACGAATGGCCAGAGCACGTTTTCTAGAAAGAATGCAAACCTTAAGGTGTGGAACATGCAACAGAGTGGGGACATCGGCAGGCTGACGGAGCTCCAGAAAGGCGAGCAGAGAAGCAGGGGTGAGACCCAGGGCAGCCAGCAGAGAAATGCACACGCTCCTCTCCGCAGGGAGAACGTGCTTGACATGCAGGGCCCTGCTGCACCTGCACGCGACCCATGTGAGGGCACAAAGGGGCCCACGTTGCTTCTGTCCATGCGGGAAACTGCCCCAACTCTCTCAGCAGAGCAGCCCTTTTCCTGCGGGCTGCACCCCATTTCCCGGAACCAGACTTCCAATGGCTGCGAGCCCGTCGCGTGCCTCCCATCTCCCTCCGTAGCACTGAAGGGCCCATCCTCGGTCCGGCCCCGCCCGCTCAGCGCCACGGCTCCCCGACAAGTCCTCCCCTCGGCCGCCGGTCCCCCAGCCGACCAAGATCCTTCACGACTGGACTTCCCCAAGCTCCCTGAAAACAGGCCCATTGGGGTTTTGATTGGAATCACACCAAGTACACACGCGAGGTTGGAAAGACTTGACACCTTTATGACGTCACCTTCCTATCCAGGGACACAGTCTTTCTCTTCCTTTACTGTATCTTTTTAAATGTCTCCTATTAAGTTTTCAAAGGTTCTCACGGGAACAAGACGAGTGTCGCTGCCAACAGTCTGCACGGAGCTTTACTACCGCACTTTTCCTTCGGCCGCCGCCGTCATACCCCTGGACTGCTTTTCCCCCAGCCCACGGGCCGCCGCGAGCCTGCTGAACACGGGAAGCTGACAGACAGCAGAGGGGACAGGACAGCTGAGAGCTGCATCCTTCTGGAAGGACGAGGGATGGCAGACTGGGTCACGTCGGGCCGCGCCTACAATGCACACAAGGATGGGCTGCAAGGCCCACATCTTGTCTTCGGGGAACGCTTCTCCTTACCCCTGCAGAGCTGTCAAATAGCTCCACAGCGTTCTGGAAGCTTCTCTGTGTGCACTCAGCCACCCAGAAAAGCCGGCTCAGCCCCGGTTCCTCCAACCCTATTCTCTCCCATTGAGTTTCTGAATTCATGTCGCTTTCCTTTCCCTGGTCTACCTGCTTCCTGTTCAGCTGCCCCACCGAGTGCCCACCGGCTCTCCCTGAGGCTAACCACCCATCAAACATCAGACAGAGGACAGCAGCCGCTAGCTAGGGGCAGGATGGGAGGTCGCGCCGGTTCCGCGAGTCTTAAGTCCACGCTGGTAAGCTTACATCCTGGCAGGATGGACGCGTCAGTGGGCGCGGACAAGAAGCAGGAAGGGCGTGGTCCATGCGAGGGGTCGTCTGGACCCCAGCTCTTACTGTCCCTGTGACCCCGTTACCTTTATGTCACAGGAGAAGGCCAGCAGTGACAACCGTCTCAGGGGACGGGAGGCAAAGTGAGTGGGGAGGAATTCGGCCCCAGTCCCAGCCGGGCCACCAGCCTCTGCCCGTCACTGAACACCCTTCGGCCACGGTCCTGCCTCCAGCTCAGCTGGGCGGCTATCTGTGTCCAGGGCTGTTACTGATTTCTCAAAACCGGTTTACGAGGCACGCCAACTTTCTCGACAAAGAACTGCAGAAAGCTTCTCACTGAGTACCAATCACCGCCCGCCCGGTGCTGGGCTAAGCAGCATGTCGGCACCGCCAGATTTAACCCTCAGGAAAGGTCTCCACGGCCGAGCCATCAGCACCTCGTTGCAGACGGGGACACGGAGCTTCTGAGCAGTGAGGAGAACTAAGATGCTCGGTCCAAGGAGACCCGCAGTGGTGTCTGGGGTTGTGGAGGCTGCGCTCTGTCCCCACAGGGGGAAGATGTCAGTCAGAACTTGGGGGTAAGATCACCCCACCCTCCTGCCTCTTCTCCCCCCAGATGCCGTAGCATGTGGCCTTGGGGTCCCACCCGGCCACTGACATGGAGGGAGGGAATGAGCCTCCCCCGGAATCAACGGACTGAGACTCTCGAAGCTCATCTCCGGGGTCACAGCAATATTCCCGTGCTCCCCGATCTCTCATCCGTCAACCCACACACGAAATTCACTAGAAACGACTCCCGTGCACAACAGGCAATGCAGGACCCCACACGAGCCTGCCGTTGGGAGGGGACGGTTCCGGCAGTGCTGGGAGGGGGAGCGTGCGACACCTGCGGGCGGCAAGAACCAGAAGGCGACGCTGACCAGCTCAGGCTTCACTTTCTAAGAGACTACAGGGCTTTTTGCGCTAAGCGGCATTTGGGGATTTTCCTGTCTCTCCCTTACCGGTCCCCATCCTTCCAGCTACAGCACACATGACCCTGGGTCCCAGGCCCCCCCCCACCACGCTCTGCAGGCTCTCCTGGGCCAGGTGGGAGAGCAGACCCCGGACGGCAGGCAGGGACCCTGACAACCCCCTGACATAATGACGTGAGCAGATCATGCCCTGACTGCGGGTCTTGTGTTGAAGTCCTGGGCTCCTTCAGACGTGCTCCCTCTGGCTCCAGCCGCATGGGGACCACAGTAAACCCCATTCTGAAACCCCACGTTGCTCCTGGTGCCTGCCTTCCGCCTCAGCCGGCGGACAGCCCTGTTCCTCCCGGGAAGCGCGGGCCTAGCACCTGGACGCAGCGCCGGGATCTCTGTGGCCGGGCCAGCCAACCTCCCTCGGGCCCTGCGGCACACGGTGGCAGCCGTGGAACCGGGCAGGCGCGCTTTCTTGGTTTTAGCAAAAGAATGTGCTGTGCTGGGAGCAGCTGGGCTCCCAAAGCCACACATCTGTGAAGCAGGCTCTCCTCTGCCCCAGCGAGTCCCGCAAAGACAAAGCATGGCTTTCTTCTGGAAGGAGGGGCCCTCCCTCCGGGGGACTGGGGCTGGGGCCTCTCTTGCAGAGTCTCAGGACCCAAGGGCTGGGGCCAAGTGACAGGGGACGCCTGGCTCCCTGGCTCTGGGACTCTGTGTCCTCCTCCCCACTGCCCCTGCCCCTCCCCCACCACTGGGGAGTTCAGGCTCCAGCCTGGGCCCCTCGTGGGCTGCTGGGGGATGGAGAGAGCAGCGCTTACCTGGGCAGCACGGGGCGCTGCTCAGTCCATGGAAGGGCCCAGGAAGTCGCGGGCCGGGCGGAAGGCGCTGGGCAGGCTGTCCCAGGCGGCCTGTGAGTGAGCGTGAGTGAGCGGCGTCCCCCACCCCCAGGGCAGGGCGACTCTGTGTTCCGGCGTCCCGGGGGGGTCGGGGCGGGACTGGGGCGGCCACCTCCGCGGAGGCCCATTCAGAGGGCGGCGGGAGAGCGCGGCTGGGAAAGAATCCGGGACTGCGGCCGGCGCGGGAGGCCTGCCCAGTGGGTGCCTCCAGACGGGCCGGCCCCGCCTGCTCACTGCGCGGTGCGCTTCCTCTCCAGTCCTTCTCCGGCTTTAACCTCTTGCAAACCCCCAGCTGAAAGCCTCCCCAGCTCTGGTCCAGCCCCAGGGCCAGCCTCACCCAAGGGGCAAGCAGTGAGCATGCAAGGACTTCCCACCCCCCACAGCCTCTGCTGCCCCAGGACCTGCCCCCCCAGAGCCACTGCCCCCAGTGTGGACCAGATCCCCTGGGATCTACTGCTCACAATGGAGAGGCCTCCACCACCACCTGAGCCCTTCACTCCACCAGACCCAGCACAGCAGCCCGGACCCCTCCTCCAGCTCAGACCCTGCAGGCGGTCGTCCTGGAGGCGGCTGACTGACACCCCCACCCTTCCAGCTCTCAGCCAGGGCCCTCGCTGGTGGCCTAGTCCACCAACAGGTCGCTGGCAGGCCTGAACCCTCCCCTCCTCCCTCTTCTCCGTTCATGTTCCTCCCTCCATCTAAAAGGCTAGCCTCCCAAACAAACTGACGAAGAACTCCTATACACTCTTCAAAACCCATTTCAAATGACCCTGCATTTTTCCATGACTCGGAACACCAGCCCCGGCAGGCAGATGGAGGCAGGTGCTCCCTCCCTCGTGGCCTGAAAGCAGACGGATCCGCAGAGCACAGCAGAGGCACGCAGCCTTCGAGACCGAAGCTCCCAGAAGCAGACGTGCACCTCCTGGCTGTGGGCCGATCAAGTGCAGCACGGAGTAGGCACTCGCCCCTGCCCCCCTGCCCCACAGGTCCGGCACAGCCTTCAAATCCTAGCACCAAGGCTGCTGCTGCCCCAAGCCCACCCTCGGGGCAGAAGGGGACACAACCCTCCCAGGACACGCATCTCTTGCTCTCAGCCCAGCGGGGCCTCCACAGCAGCACAGTGGGACCGCACATGCACACACAGGGCCGCAGCCAGCCACGCCATCCTGTGCCGCCCACCCAGCCCCAGGGCGACCCTCCAGCCCGCTCGCCGCCGTGGTAGGAGCCGACAGGTTCGAGCCCCTCACACGGCCCCTCGCACAGTATGCCCGGGACCCCCCAGGACCAGTTCTCTGAGCTCCTAGCCAGGAAGCGCCCCAGGACAGCTGCCCCAGGTCTGTGCAGGGCACTTCCTCTGGCTTGTTTATGTGCCCATGGCAGGGGCAGCAAAGCATCTGTCGGAGACGTCTGCCCACAGCCCGGCATGGCCTCAGCCGGCAGACGGACAGGCCCTTCCCATGGCTCGGCTCTCCTGAACAGAAAGGAAGGTGATTGTGGTGCGGCCAGGCCCAGGGCGGGCCCTTCCCGTGGTGCCCAGCAGACGCTGCAGGGCTGGCGGACAGGGCAGACATCAGGAGGTTGAGGGGAAGCAGGACATGCGTTCTGGACACCACTGCTGTGCGACTTTGTGCAAGCATGCCACGACCGGGATCCCCGGGGTGGGAGTCTATGGACACCTAAGGACCTTCTGGAAATGTGTCTGCCCAGCCTGCCTCTCTGCCATGCTCGGTCCCCTGAAGCTGCTGTCCCCCCTGCAAGAGGGCCTGGGTCAGCGGGAGGACACTGCTGAGCTCACCCTTGCTGGGCCCCGGCAGGATCACCCCACAGTCAGTGGGGTCACAGGTCCAGTGTGGACATGGCCCGGCTCCCCTCCCTCCGCACCCTTGGCTTAGACGGTGCCCACTGGCCCAGCCGGTCCTCACGGGGCCTGCGGTTCCCCCTGTGAGGCTGAATCCAACCCCCACGGCAGGGCCCCTGCAGGATGGCTCTGAGGACTTGGTGTCGGGAGCCTCGCAGGGGAAGCTGCTGAGAACGGGGGCGGGGGGTCACTCGTGCAGATCGCAAGCCTTTCCTGTGACTATAGAAGGGGGCTCCAGGCCACACAAACGTATGTCCGCTGACCCGCACGCAGGTCTCCAGCAGGGGTTCTGCCCTCGAAACACGGAACTACTGGGTCTCAGGAAGGCCCCGCAGGACACACATGGGACAGGGATCCTCCCGCCAGCACCCAGGGAGGCATGCTCTGGGCTGCTTCCGACCCAGCCTGATCATCTGCTTTCGCAGAGAAGGGATGGAGAGCAGACGGGACTTCACGGCAGCCCGAGGTCAGGGTCCCCCAAAGCCTGGCCAGACTGCCCGCACCCGAGGGCACGCAAAATTCACGCACAGGCCCCCCTCCCCACACACGCTGGGCTTTGCTGGAGCATCGAAACGTTCTCCCAACTCCGGGGGTCCTGGTTTCCTACCAACGTGCTCGTTCTCTACGGAAGCGCACCTAAGTACAAGATCGCGGTCAACGCTCACAAAGCAAAGGACCCCTCGACCCAGGCCCAACCGGTGCTCCCGCGTGCGGCATTTCAGCGCCCTGCTCCACGCCTGTGCAGACACGTGCTCATTCTTGACGGCATTTGAGCCCAAGACCGTGTCTCCACACCTCAGCAGGGCAGAGCCTCTCTGACCAGGGGCTCAGGTGAACACCCCCAAAGGCTCCGGGCGGGGGGGCCGTGGGCAGGAATCAGGGACGAGAGGAAGAGGGCCTGTCCCCCTGCTTGTGCTCTCTCAAATAAATAAAACTTAAAAAAAAGAGAAAAAAAAGGTGTCCTGAGAGGCCCCACAGCTAGACGCAGATCACCGGGGAGGCGGCTCGGGCCCCCCAGAGTCTGTCCCCCACGGGCTGGGACTGGTCCTGCGCTTGGCCGGCAGGGCTCCGAGTGGGGGGACGCGCACACCCCGCCCCTCCCCAGGGAAACACGAAGAAACTCTGCCCTGAGAGTCAGTAACGGTCCGGCGGAGGGGGGAGAAATGAGCGGATTGGAACACATCGGGGAAAACAAAGACCCTCTGAACCAAACAGCACACAAAGGGCAGCATTCATCACGGCCGGGAAACGGCCGGCTCACGTGGGGACACTTCCAGGCTGGCCCGCTGGGAGTGAGGCGTGCGGAAGGCCGACCGGGCGCGCCTCCAGAGCCGCCTTCCAGCGGGCGGATAGACGCTCTCACGCCCGGGCCCGGCCGCACAGGGACGCCAGCAGCCCGCGGGGGGCTTTACTGTTAACTAGAATTTGAAACACTCAAATTTCTCTCTTCCTTTTCCTCCTCGGGGGCCCCGGGGTTCAGGGGCCAATGCACTGGTGCCCGATCCATACCGGTTCCTAGGGGTCCACAGTCCCCGGGAGGCCGTCTCCAGCACAGACCGGCGCGCAGTGGGTGTCATGGGCGTGCACCGTCACGGAGACTCCTGCCTGGGCACGCGCGTGCACCTCCGCACGAACGCGTCCCCAGGACCACGCCAGCATGCTCGCCTGCAGGGTCTGCAAAGCGCAACGCCCTGGCAGGGTCGAAGAACGTCACGCACTCCCATCCAGCCTTCATTCCTGCTATAAACATTCTCATCAGAACTTCGTAGTTTCAAAAGAAAAGCAGAGTCGGGTACAGGAAGGAAAGGGGACGCCTGGTAGAAGCGTTTTACAATCTGTCAAGCTTTGAAGAACGACAGCTTTTTTTTTTAAACAAAAATAAAACACTGGGCTCCAAGTACTCTCTCCGGGTCCCTCTCTCAACAAGAAGGTCCTGGAGACGCCCTCTGGCAGACATCACCCGTCTGAAACCACGTCCAGCACACCCCTATACCCTGAGGCTGGGGAAGGCCCACAAGCTCCATCCTTCCCTGGCGATCAGAATCCCTCCTGGTCAGCACGAATGCCCCCATGACGGGAGAGGGGATGCCGCACCTGTGACAGCCAGGGCCCCAGCAGGACCAGCCCTGCTTCCCAGAACAATGAAGACAACATGGAGGTTGTATAAAGTATAAAGGCGTCCTCCTTCGAGAAACTAACGTTGCCCATCAATCATTCTCCTTGCTGCCTGAAGTCCCCCCCCACCGCAGCGGGGTGGGGGGTCTCTAAACGCCACCTGGGAAGAGTCAGAGGACAGTGGGTGACAGGAGACAAAGGTGGGGTCCCGCACGGGCACTAACCACCCCTGAGAGGCTCACGCTCCCAGCGGGTTTCACATTCTGTGAACTTCACCTCAACTAAATGAAACTCTCATGGATCACATTCAAAGCTGACGGACACCGGAGACAAATTTTGTGATGAAACATTCCCGTTCTTCCCCACTTACGTGGTGAATGTCAAGACTGAGGCTCAGGTCGGAAAAAGCAGCCTAACTGCTCCTCTGACCTGTATCTTTCTCTCCTATGACTGAAGCCCTCCTTCACTGAAACTCTTAAAACTTTCTTGTTTCAAGAAGCATGTTTCCTACTGAGGCTTTAAAAGGCTCTGCACCCATGTCCAGCGTGTGGGGCTCTCCCCACCCCACCAGGCAGCCCTCCGAGGCCGCCCAGGCTCCTGCAATCCACCTCGACCCCAACACATCTGCCTTGAGACACAGACCCACTGGTCGGGGGTCGGTCCCCCAGCACTGCCCTCCCCATGCCAGCCCCACGTCCAGGCTGTCACCTGGGTCCTGAGTGACCAGCCACAGACCAGACGTTCCCACGGCCCCTCGCTGGGCTTGATGAAGTCGCTGGAGCGGCTCACAGAACTCAGGGACGCGGTTCACTCCCTGGATCACCGGTTTGTTATCAAAGGGTTAACTCAGGAATGGACAGAAGAGCCACCGGGGGAGGGGCCTGGGGAAGGGGGCAGAGGGTTCCCATGCCCCCCTCAGGGCCCACGGTCCCCCCATCTCCACCTGCTCACCAACCCAGGAGCTCTCCAGACCCTGTCCTTTGGGTTTTCATGGGGGTTTCGTTACAGAGACCTGACTGATGAATCATTGCGGTGGGTGATTGAATCAACCTGAGCCCCTCCCCTCCAGAGGTCAGGGGGTGGGGCTGAGAGGTCCCACCCTGTCTTCACGTGGTCGGTTCCCCGGCAACCAGCCCCCACCCCCAGGTGCTTCCCAAACAGCCCCTCGTTAGCATCACAAGAGACCCCTTCCTGCTGCTCCCCTTAAGGAATTCCAAGGGTTTGGGGAGCTCTGTCTCAACAAAGGGCTCAGAGACCAAATCTGTCTTTCTTACTAGAAATCACAGTATCACAGGTTCACATCTGGAATTGCTGAGAAGTCTGGGGATGGTGTCCCTGTGGGCACCTCTCCCGGCGTGGGACACAGGCGGGTGAGAAATGCACTGGACACACTGCCTACCCAGGCTTGCACTGGTGGGTCCCAGGTGGATCAGACCTGCAGGTCTCTGTCCTCAGGGGGCTCAATGCCTCAGACGGGAAACCTCGCAGCGTGCGTTCCTGAGTCCAGCTCACAGCCCCACGTGCCCCAGCACCGGAGCCCCATCCCGTTCCCAATCCTTCGGGTACCAGCACCTCTGGGAGAATTCACAGTATCTGAATTCATGTTTAAACACTGATTGTTTGGGTAAATGCTTAAAGGTCCCTCACTGTCCTGGGGGGGGGGGGGCAGGGTGCTGAGAGAGGAGCTTACTGGTCCCCCCCCACAGCAGCAGAAGCGGGTCAGGGAGGGGCAGTCCCAGCACTGATCCCCGTAACCCCAGGACTTTGGCTTCTCATTCCAGCATCTGTCTCTACACCTGGGGCACCCTGAGGCATGCTTTTTAATTATTCTGCTTGTTCTGCTTGTGCATAGGCTTGTTTCTGGTGAGGGGTGGATGTGAGGGGCTCAAGGCAGGGGGCGGGCCAGGCAGGCTCCAAGGAAACCTGGCACTGAACCTAGGTGGCCAGAGGACCTGGAGGAAACCAGAACAGAGAACATGTGGGAGCAGAGGGCACACGCTGCCCCCAGAGCCGCAGGGCACAGTGGGCCTGATCTGGGACAGACTCCCTCCGTGACCAAACCAGAGTCAAGGTTCTAGGAGCCCCTTCTCCCAGAGGCCTGGACCTTGGCCTTGGCTGGTTCTCCCTGTAGGACCCTGTCTTAGCCCGGATTCTGCAAAATCATCTCTACCCAGCCCGCCGGGCTTCCACCCTCCAGCAGCAAGAATCCTGTGGGGCCAGGTTAGCAAGAATCCCCCGCCCCTGACATCCGCTGACATTCAGGAACTTTCCATCCACGGACTGTCCCTCTGCTCTGGGCTCTCCGCTGCTGCCACAGGACCAGATGGAACCTGTCTTTCCCACCTTCAGCTGACACCTGCCTGTCTCTGACGCCTGTCCTGCGGGTTGTCCCGGAAGCAACCGACCGGGACTCAGCTGACACCCCGTCATCTTCAAGACAGCGGAAGGGATTCTATGTTAAGCGTCGCAATAACCCTGCGCTGAGACCATCATGGGAACAGCAACGAAGTCAGAACTTGAGATTTCTCCCTTAGCCTAGTTAGCGGGTCCTGAACCCTGCTCCCCGTCACACACGCTCCAGACCGCCTCACCAGGGAACAGCCAGTACCAACTGGTTCTCCCCACTGTGGGATCCCTGGATCCCTCGTCCCTGCTACAGGACGACGGCGCTGGTGAGTGGGAGTGCTCCCTGCACACGTGTGGACTACATCCACGTCTACTCCCCACCAAGGGCTCCTGGAGTTAACCCGAACTCCTAGTTACATAACATTCCACACACATACAGAAGCAGACAGAACACTACGATAAGCCCCACCCAGCTTGCCAGCACTGCTCCAACCACGACCCCCCGTCTCCCCCAGTGGGACCAACACTGGACTTGTGAGTCTGAGATCATTCTGGATTCATACGCGGAGGTCAGGAATTACACAGAGATGCTTTATGAACACCGGGGTACAGGCTTCAGCGCAAGTGTCAGTCTATTTCTTCGGGATAAACACTCAGGGCTCCTCGTCAAATCACATGTATTGACATGTAAAGGTTTTTTAAGGCAAGTGCCCGACTGTCTCCACGGAAAGGCTGCACGTGTCCCACCCCCACCAGCAGGACAGGAGAGTTCTAATTCCTCCACTTCTCACCAGAACTCGGTGTTGAAACTATTTTTCATTTTACCCGATACACTGGGTCCACCAGCGATCTCGTGCGTTTCCCCAGCGGTGATGATGCTGGGCGTCTGTCACGTGCGTATCTGCCGTCCATTCATCTTGTTCAGGGAGAGGTCTCCTTGGGGCTCTTACCCGCTTTCTGATCGGGTTATTTCTTTTTCTACTGCCGAGTATTTTGAGTGCAGAATCTTCTCTCGGTCTGTGGTCTGCCTTTTCACCTCCTGGCAGGTTCTTCCTATAGAAAATTCTTTCAGTTTTGATCAAGTCCTACTTTACCAATTTTCCCTTTTATGGATTGCACTTTGGGTGCTAATCTAATTAAGCTTTGAGTAGCCTGGATCCCAAAGATTTTCTGCTATGTGTTTTTCCTTAAAGTTTTACAGTGTTATATTTGTTTATGATCTCTATTTAAGTTAACTTCAGTATAAGATACAAGACTTTAGTTCATGTTCACTTTTTTTTTTTCGACAGTGAGCACCGTTTGTTGAAAGGACGGTTTCGCCTTCATTGACTTATCTTGCATATTTTCCAAAAGAAATCAGTTGGGCAGATTCGTGTGGGTGTATCTTTGGGTTTCCCATTCTGTTTCCCTGGTCTTGTGTCCGTCCCTTGCCCCACACCACACAGTCCTCATTTCTGTGGTTACCTAGAAAGTCTGGGAAGTCGTCAATCCATGCCTCTCACTTTATTCTTTTTTCAAAATGATTTTAGCTAGTCTACTTCCTTTGTATCTCTGCGTACACTTTAAAATTATCTTGTCTATAAAAATAATCTTGCTGGGATTTTGATAGGAACTGTGTTAAAACTGTGTATCAGTTTGGAAGGAACCAATATCTTCACCAGGGTCTTCCAATCCATGAACATGGTATGCCACTCCATCTGTTTAAATCTTTGATTTCTTCCATTGACACTGTGGAGTCTTCAACAGACGAGTCTTGCATATTTTCTTAGGTTTATGCCATATATATATATTTTTGTTTGGTTGGTTTTTTGATCTATTACGAATGGCACTGTATATTTAATTTAGGTCTTACATAATTACTGCTGGTCTATGCAAATATAATTGATTTTTGTGTGCATCTCCTGGGTCCTGCAATCAGCTGATGTCCCTTACTTGTTCTGGGAGGTCTTCTTCCTAGATTCCTTAGAATTTTCCACATAGATAAAATTGTGAATCTGCGAAAAGGGACAGTTTTATTTCTCCCTTTCCACTCTGTGGCCTTGTGCCCCCTCTTCTCGTGTGACAATCCTGTAGAATTTCCAGCATTATGTGTGAGTGTACAGTTTTAATAGATTCTATTAGGTTGAGGAAGATCCCATCTGTGCTATTTTGCTGGGAGTTTATAGTCAGAACAGATGTAAATTTTGTCAAAAAAATTTTTCTTTGCATCTATTGATGGAAACTCATCTGGGCGCCTGGGTGGCTCAGTGGGTTAAAGCCTCTGCCTTCGGCTCAGGTCATGATCTCAGGGTCCTGGGATCGAGCCCTGCATCAGGCTCTCTGCTCAGCAGGGAGCCTGCTTCCCTTCCTCTCTCTCTGTCTGCCTCTCTGCCTGCTTGTGATCTCTGTCAAAGAAATAAAAAAATCTTAAAAAAAAAACAACCTCATACAGCTATTTTTTTCTTTATCTATTAAATATGATGGATGATGTTGATGGAATTTGAAATATCAAAAGAGCTTTGCATCCCTAGAGTAAATCCCACCTGATAAAAGTGTGTAATTTTTAAATATACACTATTATTCTATTTCCTTGGGTTTGGTTAAGGGATTTTGTGTCTGTTCATAAGGGATAATGGCCTCTTGTTCCTTTTTTGTTCTCTTTGTCTGATTTTGGTACCAGGGAACACTGGATCCATGGAATGAACTGGGAAGTGTTCCTTCCCCTTCATTTCTGGAAGAGGTTGTGGAGAATTAGTGTTAATTCTTTACATGTCTGGTTGAATTCCCCAGTGGAACCATCAGGGCCTGAAGAATTCTTTGGGGGCAGGGGGAATGTGTATGTCATGGATGAATTTCCTCACTAGTTACAGGGCATCCAAAGTGCCTAGTTCACACTGAGCGAGTTGTCACGGTGCATCGTCATGGTGAACCACTATGTACAGCGCTGCCATCCTCTTCCTGTCTACAGGCTGTGCAGTGAGGGGACCCTTTCGTTCCTGATATTAGCAATTTGTTTCTTCCCTATTTCTCGTCCATCTTTGGAAAGACTGACCAACTCTCTCGATCATCTCCAAGAAACTGTTCTTTTTTAATTTCTTTTTTCTATTATTTCCTCATTCATAATTTCAGTGATTTCTGTTTGTATTTTAAATATTTTCTTCTTTAAAATTGTTTTTTCTTCCTGGGGATCTTGGGGTTATCTGCTTCTTCTTTTTCTAGGTTCTGGAGGCAGGCGTTCAAACTCTTCATTTCAGATTTTCTCCTTTCCTGACGTATATGTTTACTGCCATGAGTGTTCCTCTCAGATCTCTTTGAGCTCTGTCCTGCGACTTGTGAAATATTTTACTTTCATTTTATTCACTTCGGTATACTTTGTTATTTCCCCCGAGATTTTCTCTTGGACCCACGAATTATCTGCAAGGGGGCTGCATCACTTCCAGGCATTTGGACACCTTCCTGTTACCTTTCTGTTACTGGTGTCTGGTGGCATTCCCTGCGTGGCACCCATTCTCTCTTCTCTGCAGAAGCCTGTTCCACAGCCGGGGATGTGGTCCATCTGGGTTCCGTGGTCCCGGGGCCTCGGCCAGTCCACCGCGCAGCTGCCTGGCATCTGTTCGACATACCGCCGGGAGGGAACAGGGAACGCCACATCTACTCCATGCCAGGAGGCCAACACTACCCTCCTGACGGGGGTTTAAAGCAAATACTTTCACGTACACACACAGCGGCACCTGGCACTCAACGACACAGAGCCAGGCACTGTGTTAGATGCCAAGCACATCCCACCCTGAGCCAGTGCGCCAGTCACAGATGAGGCGTTCTTGTGTTTGCAGATGAGGCAACCGGCTCAGCGGGTCACTAACCACGCGCAGCACAGCTATTCCGTGACCGGACTCAAGTCAGGGCCCCCTCCAACCTGACAGTGTAGAACAAAGCACACCTGGCCGGGGGGAGGCTGGCCAGTGCGTAGTCCCGGCTTTGCCCCTGCCCGCTGTGTGGCTTGGGTGATGTGCTGGGCTGTGTCCATCTACCCACCTGTGAGCAGGACGGCAGGTACAGCGAACCCACAATGAGACCGCAAGAGGAGGGAAATCACGCTGCAAAGTGTCATCTACACACGCGTGAGCTGCCGCAGTCCCAGCGCATGGGACCGCCACATGCAATCAGGGTGCCTGCGTTCTGCCAGGCTGGTGGCCCCTCAGAGGTCCATGCCGTGTGTGTGTGTCTCTGAGCCCTTGGTGGACCAACAGCATTGGGGACGGTCCGATTAAAAATCCAGAGGACTCCCAGGTGTCCTTAGGATGCACCAGCTGCCCCTTGACCGTGTTCGCCTTTCCTATCCGAGCTCAGAGCCCTGCTTCACCCACGCGGGGACGCACACACAGAAGGCTTTAGGGACGTGCCGGCTGTGCTGGGTGTGCAGACCGTGCGCCACACACAGACATGCCAGCCACAGTGCCCACGGGCCTGATGCCCCAGAGTTGGCACCCCTGCTGAGTATGCCAACCTCCTGCCTTCCCAGGCCTTTCTCAAGTTCCGGAAGGTTCCACATTTCCCTCATGCTCCTCTACACAGTGAGCCTAGAGGCCCAGTCAGGGGCTGCTCCTCAGTCTGAAGGTTTTTTTCTGGTATTTTCTTTCCTCGGGCTCATCACCCATGTCCCACGGCCATCACCGGTAAAGCTGGTGTTAATACACTGAAATGAGCCCTGGGTCATGGTCGGTTCCCAGAGGAGAGGCGAGTGGAGGCAGAAGCCGTGTCCCTGTGTTTGTTGCACCTACGTTGTTCCGATGCAAGACAGACACACGACGCTGTGCGTGCGTCCCCGCCGGTGTGATGCTTCCACAGCCACACATGCACGAACCGCACCGCACACCCTGCCTTGCCCGTGGGTCAGCCCCACCTGCAAGGAAAGGCCGGCGGGTTAACTGCTCTGCATGTAAAGAGAAGCGTGTAAGGTCTTAAAGCCAATGGGACCTTCGAGGACAGCCCTTCCTGTAAATGACACTCAGATCCAGTTTTCTCTGGGGAAAGAAGGGACACGGCACCGGCCGTCCTCACTGCGACCTCCACGGGGTGCCCGAGGACCCCTCCCGGAAGGCTCGCGGGCCCTCCCCAGGGCAGAGAAGGAGCAGCGGAAAGCAGCTACGAGCAGACAAGAAAAATTTCAAAATGCACACAGGGCTTCAGCTCCACACCCCACGCCATGCTTGAGGCCGGGCTGCCCTGGACACTCAAGGCAAGGGCGGTGTCCGCAGGAAGAGGTGCCGACCGGAGCCATCGCAGCTCCACTGCTGCTCTGTTGCTGTCCCCTCACCTGGGCCCACGTGCCCTTGAACTCCGTGCCGAGCACGGGGGACGTGTGCCAGGGCCGCAACAGATGCGTCCTCGAGGTCGTCACCCCCCTGGGGAGATCCAGGACCGTGGGTGGCGAGGGTGGGTCTCGGGCGGCTCTGAAGCACAGAGCCGGGCTCGCGGACCCCGCAGAGCCCAGTTCCTCTGTAAAGGGTGGGGCGGGCATTCCAGCAGCTGCTTACGGCTCCAAGGAACAGTAGGGGGAGGTCAAAACCATGGACACTGCACCCCGAGCGCCCACGAGCTTTCCTCTTGCTCGCAGGTCGCGGGCCGTGGTTAGACCCCAGCGGGCTGCACTCCCCAGGCCTTTTGAGGTGCCCGAGACGTGGCACCCACGGAAACGTGTCCACACTAGCCGCTGCCGGAGCGGAGGGAACGAGGGATGCTTACCGGGAGCGCCTCTGTACAGACCACCGGCGCTGCCCGCCTGCGGCCCGGGCGGGGTGAAGGGCGCGTAATGTGGGGGTGTTGTCACTGGAAAAGAAAGCAAAGTTCTGTCACCGTGTCCTCCCTGAAGGTGTACGGCTGTCCACCACGCGGGCGCGGAGTCTCGCTTACCATACGGTGTTTCTGGAGACACGGGAAACGCCGGCGTGGGAGAGGCGGAGTCAGCGCTGCCCTTGGTTGGTGTGAAGGTCCTGCCACTGATCCCGCTGGGGTCTGGGGGGTACGCGGCGGCCACCGTCTGCAATGGGCACGGAGAGTCAGGGGAAAGCCACCCCCTGACGACAGGCCCGGGCCGGCCCACGCATGGGGACGGCGGCCAGGGCACCACGGGCAGCGCAGCCAGTGGTAGCCACCGTGAAGAACTTCAGTAACGCAAGGAAGGGGGAGTCCCTGCGGCCCAGCCACCTGCGACCGCGTGGAGCCGGCAGAGAGGGGCGGGCACCCGGCGGAGAACGGGACAAAACCCATTCCTGCTCATGGGCAGTGAGACCAGGGCACAAAGAAAAAGCAGAAGGACTTCTCCAAATAGTCCCTTTCTAAGCTATTCTGGGCTCCAAGTTTCCACCTAGACAATGGGAAAACACTGATGGGGATGTGCTCATCGTTTGGGGTTCGACCTACCTTATTACATTCTCATTAAAGCCTGGAAATGCTCTGTGGATCCCACCACGGGGGCCACGGCCATGCTGACCCACTTTCTTCCTGCTTCCCTTCCGTGGCCTGAGACCACGGGCAAGTCCATGTCCTCCTTGGCCACCACTGTGCACCCTCGAAACCCCTGCACGCTCCCGCCTCCCCCCACTGTGCAGTCTGAGTGATGAGGCCCAGCAGAGCCCACGGTGGCCACGCCGTGACTTCTGGGGCCAGGGCTGCACACCTGGGCTCTCCCAACCGCACCCCTGCCTTTCCGGGAGAAACCCCGCCTATGAGATGGGAGGGAGGCGGGGTGGCAACAGGACCACAGTCAGGAATGGGACCTGTCCAGCTACCAGGGGGATGGTGCGTACCTCCTTGGCATCTGCTGGAGAGAGGAAAGGCGCCAGACCTGTGGCCTGGTCTGCACCGGGGGTCTTCCCCCATCCACATCTGGAGAAGGCTGGCTGCCCCCCAGCATCGTTGTCATACTGCCCGAGGCTCAGCTTCCGGAATCTTCCGCCTAGTGGCTCGTCCCCCGAGGAGCCTGACAAGAGACACACACGTGGACTGCAGGTGCTTTTCCCATAGCAGAGGACAGAGTTCTTAATTAAAAGCTGACTACAATTTCCCAAATTGACACTTATTTTTCCTAGTTCCAGAACCTTTTCAGCTCCCACTGCCCATTCCCCTCCCCCTGCCCCTGGCGACCTCTGGTCTTCCCAGTTCTGGATGTTTCCTAGAAACAGAGTCATCCACTGGGTGTCCTCTGCTCTCTGGCTTCCGTTGCCAAGCGTGCTGTCCCAGCCTGTCACTATGGGAACCCACTTTTGTTCATTTCCCGCTTCTCCCAGCATCATTCCCAGAAGGGGTCTGTGTGCCTCTGCTCCCCGCTGTCTCGCACAATCCAGCGCTGTGGAAGCACGCGGGAGAGCCCATGAGGCCAGGATGGAGCCCACCCCCCGTCCTGGACCGTGCACGGAGGATTCTTGGTGGCCGCTACGCTGTGGTCTGCGCGCTGACTGTATCCTGTTCACAGTCAGAAAAACAAGACGCCGGACGTCACTGGAGTTCAACAGCAAAGCCCCTCAAACCTCTTTTCTGAACTGTATTGAAGAATCGGCAACATCCACCTGCCCGAGCCCATGTTTCTCCTTTTCCGTGAAGAAGCCACATCCGGGGGAAGGGGAGCAGGAGGCCAGAGGCAGGAGGGACAGACTCAAGCTGAAGCAGCACCACGGGAACCAGTGGGTGCGCTCAACCCTCCCCCCAGCGGGGGTCCCTTCTGAGAGGACCACGGGGAAAGGGGGCAACAAGCCCTGGGCTCCCTCGGGGGACCTCCTGCGAGCACCAGGCCCCGGATGCTAAACCCTGGACGCCTCCGTCCCATCTCCGCCCCCCCGCACAGCCCCAGCCCCACACTCCTGTTCAGACACCCCCCGCCCCGCTCTTCCCAAGCGCTCGTCTTCCCAGCCAGCAGCTGGGACACGGGGACCTCACCAGCCCCTCAGTCACAGAGGATGCCACAATCGATGCAGAAAACACGGCAACCCGGGACCAGAGAGTCCGCAAAATCGCTGGGGACCCACGCATCCACCCACAGTCCTGGTCACCAAAGGACTGGCCTGGGCGCAGCTCTTCCTCCAATGAGTGCCATGAGCCCGTCCCACCGGGTGACCCAGCGGCCCCTCGGCTGGAAGTTCACATCTTCACTCTGGTGTCTTTTCCTCCTGCCACCGGACACCACATACCCTGGGCCTCCCCCAAAGTCGGGTAGGTGTCCCTGGGAGACCCTCTCAGGGCCATTCCCAAACACCAGCATGTCTCCTTTTTGCAAATCCACTTCATTCCCAGGGAGGGGGTGGTGCTGGGGTCAAGGACAGGACAGACACCCCCCGCTGAGCCTGCAAACCCTGTGTCAGCTTGGCCTTGGCCAGGCTCCAGGAGGCTCAGATTCACTGTGGGGTGCAGGGGCTCGCAGGCTGGGTCATTCAGTCATTCTGTGGATACGCAGGGACGGAGCACGGCTGTGATCCATCATCAGCCCCAGGACAGAAGGCATCTCAGCCCCTGGCGCGCCCGCTCACCCAGTCTTTGACGGATGCGACTTACAGCCGCTGTCACCAGAAGGTGCGGCAAGGCCCAGGGCAGGGAAATTCCAGGATACCTGGACGCCCCCACTGAGCCCCCAAGGGAAGCCCAGGATTCAGGCCAAAACCGTGGGGTACCCACAAAGCACTTCGCAGCAGGACTGAATTCAGCCTGACCTGGGAGATCAGCATTGTGGTGGCCCACTGCCACGGAGTCCACAGAGCAGCAGGAGGGGACTGGCTCAGATTACTCAATAAAACCCTGGATTAAACAACAACAACAACGACAAAAAACCCAGAAGCCCCTTGACAAGTCTGCACCTGTTCATAAATACACCGATCTTTCGGAACTCAACACCCGTTTGTATCTTCCTTACACTCCAACAGGGTGATTCAGACCTCTGGAGGTGACAGTCTGATCTTGTCCACAGGTGAAGGACTTGAGAACTCACAAGGTGGGGTCCGGGCCCCTCCTCTGCCCTGTGGAAATCAAGCCCAGACCAGGCATCACCACCCTGATCCCCAGCACTTGACATCCGTCCAGCTTCCAAATTCCACAACAGGGCTGGAAAAGGTTTGTACCAGCCCTCTGGGTGGGCGGGGTCAGCCCTCCGGGTGGGTGGAGCGCAGAGCCATAAACACAAAACAGCCATTCTCAAACTTGGCTGCACATTAGAATCGCATTAAAATTCCTGGTGCGCAGACCTCACCCCTTCCCTGGGAAGGCAGAACCCGCGGGAGTGTGGCCCAGAGCCTGGCATTTTTCTAACAACTTCCTGGTGCCCCTGACTCATGACCACGCCGAGCACAGAGGCAGGTCTCCAGCGGGAACTCCAAGAAGTTCCAAACGTGGGGGGCATTTAAAATCATTCTGATGCCCCCATCGCGGCCCAGGTCAACCCACGCCGGCCCTCTGGAGGCAGACGCTGTCTCCGCATCTGGTAATGCTCCCAGGTGACTGCTCTCTGTAGCCCGGGGAGCCATCTGCGGCCCCGGAAGTAAATGCAAACCTCCGAGAACACGCCCTTTGTTGTGGATCTGGGCCCCTAGAATGCGCAGTGCCCAGAAGCCATTTATTTACCTCCAGACAACCTCAGAAGAATGAAGTACTGGGTCATACAGGCAAGCACACTGAGTTCTGGAAACTCCCTTGCATTCCTAGGAGTGAGGACAAACAGCAGCCAAAGCCTGCCCCATGGCTGTGGTCGTGGGAAGCCTCCCCAGTCCAGCTCCTTCAACTAGACACGTGCATCTTCTCAAGAGAGGGTGGGCGAGGTCAAAAGACCCGCTCCGCGCTACAGTGCCCGGCTGAAATGCTCCCAGAATGGCTCCAGGAGCCTTATTCTCCCTAAGCTGCCACGGGGATTGCCCGTCCCTGCCACCTGCAGGGTATATAGGCGAAGAGCTAGGAGACGTTTGTTAGAAATTCCCAGCACTGGCCAACACTCAAGACTGTAGCAGAAGCCGCCTCCAGCAGCAGAGACCTCTCTTTCTGGGTCCCTGGCCACCCTCTGCGGCCCCATCCCCACACCAGGGGAGCCCATGGGAATGGGCTGCCGCTGGCACCACGAGGCCAGGGGGCCAAAGAAGGCCAGCCTGTCTTTTGGATTGCAAAACTGAAAATCCTTTTCACTGGGAAACACCGAACCCTTTGGTTAGGTCACATTTCTTCCCAAAAGGTGCACTTAAAATGGAAAGGATGTGTCCCAAAAGCTAGAAGGCCATCCTTCCAATATGAGAAATGTTAGCCAACCTCCTCCTACTGTTCACTCAAAATCAGACAGGACCTCAAGCAAAATGCACGAAGCCACACAGCGACCAAAAGGCAAGTTCCCACCCCCCACCCGACTCACTGAAAACACCAAAGGCAGAGTCTGGTGCCTGGCTTTGGGTCCCTTCTGCCTCTTTGAATATATTTTCCCCTTGAATGATTTGTCCCCTCCCCAAAGCACTAGGTCTTGCTGGCCTGCTCCTGAAACATGCCGTCTTTCAGCAACCGTAGCTTTTTTTTTTTTTTTTTAAGATTTTATTTATTTGTCAGAGAGAAAGAGAACAGGAGTGGGAGGAGGGGCAGAGGGAGAAGCAGGCTCCCAGCTGAGCAGGGAGCCCAATGCGGGGCTCCACCTCAGGACCCTGGGACCATGACCTGAGCTGAAGGCAGATGCTTCACCCACGGAGCCCCCCAGGCATCAGCAACCTTAGCGGGACACAGGAAGGTCGTCGGAGCTGTCCACTTCAGGACCACCCTCGGGACAGGGAGGTGCAGGCCGGTGCCTCTGCCAGCTGCCCCTGCTGGAGAGGTCGTGACCTCTCTATCCGGACACAAAAGACCTTACCAGCCTTACCCAGGGGTTAAGTAAATGACAGTTGTCTGTAAGTGACGGTGCACACGGCCATTAGGGGATCGCATCCGTGTGGATCCACCAGTTGTTAGCACATCCACGCCAGAGCTTCGGGAAAGAAGCCACCTGCGTCGGAGGCCAGGGGGGTCTCCAGAGCGAACTTTTCAACATCGGAGGGGGTGGTCCCTTGACAAGTTAAACCAAGAAGGGCCATGTGGCCCTGGGGCAGGGCCACATGGCCCTTCTTTAACTTGTTTAACTTGTTTCAAGCACTGAAAACATTCAGGGGCGCCTGGGGGGCTCAGTGGGTTAAGCGCCTAACTTCAGCTTAGGTCATGATCCCGGGGTCCTGGGATCGAGTCCCATGTCGGGCTCCGCACGCACAGGGAGCCTGCTTCTCCCTCGCCCCCTGCCCTGCCCCTTCTCTTCTGGAGCTCTCTCTCTCCTTCTCGCTCTGCCTCAAATAAAATCTTAAAAAAATAGAACTGAAAACATTCAGGGTGTTCACGGCAGTGCTATTCTCAACCGCCAAAGCACGAAGCGACGGATCTATGCTCGGGTGAGCGGTATACACACTGTCCGATCACCCCGCGGATACAAGGCAGCCTCACAGAGGAAGGGCGCTCTCACACATGCTGCCACCTGGACGAGCGTGGAAAAGCGGACGCTCAGTGAAAGAAATCAGACACACGCCGTACACGTCCATTAAACGAAATGCCCAGCACAGGCAAATCCAGGGTCGGAAGGCAGATCGGAGCAGCCAGGGACCAGGGCTAAGAGACAGGACTGACCGCTAATGGGGACCGCACACTGCACAAGTCACTGAACTTGGGGCTTTAGAAAATTGCCATGGATGCACCCCCTGGCCGTGCTGAGCTGCTCAGAGGCAGCCGTCCTGGTGTTGACATGACCTTGGGTTGCTGCACGTCTGTGCATGTCTCCTGCATGGAAAACAAGGCGTGCAGGGCAATGACGTCAGGCTGCTTTCTGAGTGCCCACGTACCCTCATGTTCTCACACTGGATCCCTCTGTTTGGGGTTTAACATCTAACGTCGATGGGTGGGCTTTCCAGGATCGATGATTCAATGTTGCTACTTCTCAGGGCACCCAGGTGGCTCAGTCTGGGAAGGGTCTGACTCTTGAGCTCAGTGCAGGTCTTGATCTTAGGGTCACGAGTTCAAGCCCCATCATGGGCTCTGCGCTGGGCAGGGAGCCTGCTTAAAATAAAGCTGCTCCTTCTCATTGCTCGGAATTCCCCTCGGTATGAACAGGTTCCCTGACTCAGTATTAACACGGTGGATGGATCCTGTCATTGTGGGCTTGGGTCGAGGTAACATGGACAAAATATTTGGCAACATGAAGCAAGGAGCCCTTGAGAGATGGGAAAAACGGAACTGGCTTCCTGCCATCTGTGGGGCCATACCTCTCACAGACTGAGTCCTTTCTTTTGCTACCTGGACATCATCAGGCAAAGTTTCCCCCACCTGAAGGATGTGACCCGAGAAACCTACCTACGTGCTGGGCTGCAGGGAGGGGCGCACACACCCAGGGCGTCAACCAGAGCAAGAGAGAGCCACAGAGGCACAGAGGGAGTAAAACACCCCAAAACCCACCCTCCCACCTCACTCCCTTTCACGAGGTGAAAGCTTTCCAGCAGGACCCTCTCCTGTCTTGCGGGAAGGGACGGGCTCCCTACACTGTCCTGTGACGAGCCTCTTGAATTCAGCAGAGCCACATGGGTCCTCGGAGAGTCACTGCCTTCCTGCCGGCACCACACCCTCTACTGACAAACATCGCCGTGCGCCAGGACACAAAGAGGCTTTCTGGCCGGCGGCGGAGTCCGAGGTGAGTGCAGTAAGGGCTCAGCCACGGGGCGCACAGTCAGACAGAGGAAGTTCTGGTTACGTACCATGGTAGACACAGAGATCGTGGGTGACTCAGAGAAGCTCAAGCATGATGCCTGGGACAGCACAGGCACTTACTTACAAGTGCCTACCGTCCCTGCTACCGTCATTGACACCATTATCACGCCAGTGGTCACCACCACCACCACCACCATCACCATCGTCACCATCATCACCATCATCACCTTCATCGTCGTCACCACCACTGCCATTAATACAGTGCCGGTATCGAGTCGACTTTCTCGGGAAATGCTCAGCTTTCACATACAATCTTCCCCCCAGAAGTAACCAGACCCACAGTGTGTGTGCAGCCAGTCATGAGCCGTGAGGACACGCAGCAGTCTCCAAGAGTAGCTATGGGGAATTCCCAACTTCCTAACACTAGGTAACTGGTGGTCTTTCTTAGGATCAGTCCACATTCTACAAAGAGTGAGGGATTCTACTTGCCTGCAGATGCTGAGGTCCCTGTACCCAAGTATTTGCTACAGGAGAACTGCATCTGAGGCACAAGGCAGACCAGGCGGGGTCTCGCTGGAAGGTACAGCACCTGGGAACTTGCCCACCCCTTTCCTGTCTGAGCAAGACTCAAGGTGGCTCAGGTGAGACACGTGTCGATGGGGCCAAGCCTCAGGCACACAGGCACAGACACGATGCACGTGTCAGGTGACGTGTCAGGTGACGTGTCCGGTGATGGCCACCATGCTGGGACCGCCATGGTGTCTTTCAGACTCGCCAGTCCTCCTGGCTTGGCCACATGTGGCTCAGCTCAGCTGAGCAAACCTGGCCTCCCCATCGAGGCTCAGCACAGGGTTCGTGCATTGCCAAACCTGGAACGTGCCAGGACTCAAAACCAGTTGGTTAGGGACTGTGCCCCTCTGTGTTGAGGCCCTGCTGGGCCCGGATCCCCTCATCCCCACCATCCTTCCCCATGCCCGAGTCTCCTGCTGTCTCGGGCCTACCAGACCCATAAGCAGCCCCCCACTCCCTGCAAGGCCGGCTAGGTGCATAGCTGCTGACCCGTCCACACAAGGCTGTGCCCAGAGGCCCCCCATCCTTTCTGCAGTCCTCCCCCAGACCCAGGGATGAGCCCAGCACTCCTCTGCTGGCCCCGTCCCATAAGACACAGATGCAGACAAGTGTGCATCCCATGGGACTCCCACTCACCTTGCCGCACAGAGGCCCTGCCCGGGCCCTCTCCTATGTCCTGCAGGCCGCTTGCCCGCAGCCCACCTCCCCTGCTGTCAGGGGGCAGGGGGCCGTTGGCCTGGCTGCCCAGCGTGTTCATGTGGGTGGGGATAGGCTCGAAAGTAGGGTCCAGCTCCAAGATGAGCCTGTTGAGCTGCTCGATGGACTGGTCGATGTCCAGGGTGGGTGAGCCCGGGGAGGGGTCCGCGCTTGGCTCCGGTCCAGTCCCATTCACGACTCTGACGTCTGGAAATCTGGGCTTGAATGCTCTGCCCGGAGGGGGCCGCTGTGCATCGGGGACCTGGGGCCCGGGACCCAGGCTCCTCTGGAGGGCCATTCTGCTGCCTGCCCCCCGAGTGGGGGTGACTGGAACCCTGGGCTGGGACTGCACCAGGCCAGAGCCGTCCTCCGGGCCGCGGCCCACGAGCCTGGCCTCAGCGTCGGGCGCGAAGCTGTACTGGTGGGCAGCCACCATCTGCTGCTGGCGTACCCAGGTCTGCGTGGAGTAGCCGCTCTGTCCGTAGGCCTGCGTCGGGGCGGACACCGAGGGCCTCTGGAGCACTGGTGGTGGCTGCATGCACTCTCGGGTCCCGAACGCCCGCTCCCGCTCGTACAGGGGTTCCACGCCGAGGCTCAGGTCAGGGGCAAGGCTGCCATGGGCGTCCTCGCCAGCGTGGCTGCCAAACCCGTCCGACAGGAGGGAGTTCTGGCTGCTTTGGTGGCAGGCTAAGGGGCCCAGGTGGGCTGACGGGTGGCCCTCTGAGGAGGACAGGGTCCCGATGCTATCCACGCTGTGCAGGTCATGGCCAGGCATCTCGTCGTCCAGGATGTCCGTCTCCCGGTCCTTGAGTGTGGCGTCTCCGTTCACGTGCACCTGAGCTGGCACGACGTGGCGTGTCCCGCCGTATTTGCTGGGGGCATCCGTCATATCCTTGATGGGGCTTCCGGAATCCTCCAGGCCAAAGCCACTGAGAAGCTGGTCCAGCTCAGCCTTCTCCTGAGGGCTCAGGCCCCTCCTGGACCCCACGGCAAGGGGCTCCTCGGTCTTGTCGGTCCTGACGGAGGCGGTGGAGTGGCCAGAGTCGCTGCTGACAGATAGGGTGTGGTCGCCGTGGTCCGGGCTGCTGGCGGTGGGGACGCCTGGAGACCCACCTGGGACGCCGGGATCCGAGGCACTCTTTTTCCTCACCTTGGCATAAAGACTGCCATCGACGGGGCCCTGTGTGTGCAGCACTGGGGGAGGAAACGGGAGACAGGTGGTAAGTCACGGCTGGAAAAGGAGCTCAGGCCACCAGAATGCATGTATCCATCCTCCCGAACAAATGAACTCCTGACAGACACCTCACCATAATGGGGGCGAGGACTCCTCGGGGCCCCCAAAGTCTACCCACACCCTGGCAACACGAGCATCAGCAAAAGCAATTCAAAGAGTCCAACAGCTTTGGGACCCAGGACCCTTTCTTTCTACCTTTCTGTGCAAAAAGAGCCATCACTTAGAGAACCTTTAGGAATCTCTGCACTTAGGAGTCATCTTGCCCCTAGGGCTCAGAGTTAATGTCTAATGTCGTCGTTAGTCTACATGCTCCGTACAGCTGAGCTCCTAAGCTCCTGGGAATGCAGAAGCAGGACATAGGGTGTGGGGGCCCTGAACCTCATGGGGAGAGAGAGAGGCAGGACTCGTCTGCAGACTTCCCAATAGCACAGCATCCCTCCACAGAGAAGGTCCAGCAAAGGCACAGCAGGACGCAGGAGACGGGAAGCAGATCTGCACTGGCCTCCGGCCGCCAGGACAGCCGGGAAACACGCAGGGCCGAGGCAGGGGCGGGAAGAGCGCGGCTCTCTTCCGCTTTTACTACTTCCGACCCTGGCCTCCACCTGCTGCTGGGCAGCTGGGCAGAGCCTGGGGCCGGGGACCTCCTCTGGTCTCCCACAGGGACACGGCAGGCAGAGCGTGACAAGGGGGCTGTCCAGGGTGGTTTCCACACTCTCTGGTCACCGGGGAGCCACCGTGGATCCGCAGCAACTGGGCCCCTGGAGGAACCAGCCCCAGACCTGGGCTCCAGGCCCCGGCATGCGGGGTACCCTGGCACAGTCAGCGGCTCCCAGTGGTTTTGGAAATGCTGGGATATCAAGACAGGACTGAGACCTGTGGGGTATCACAGGTTCTTGTGTGGACGGGCACATGTGACCTTGGGCTTTCTTCCTAATGGGCCTGGGAGAAGCAGGACGAAGACAGCGTGTGACCGCACCGACCCGCAGCCACAGCAGAGCGGGGAAGGGGAGGACCCAGAAGATCCCGCGAAGACACTGCATGGTGGGAGCTCAAGGGCAGGGGCTGCACTCCGACTCGGGGTCCCAGGGCGACGGACCAGGAGCCTGGCTGCATTCCGGAGCACCTGCTCAAGGGCGGACGCCCGCTCGCCCGGATTATTGCAGGACGGCTGTCTAGCGAACTAACTCGTTCCTTCCTCCCAAGTACAGAGCTGAAGCTCCGCAGGAACTGGCCACTGGCTGAGGTCAGGCAACTGCTGGGAGGTGGAGGCGGGACCAGAACTCAGGCCGCTTGGACCCTGGGCACCAGCGGAAAGGACCCCAAATTCCATGGCTCCCAGAGGAGGGGCTTTCCAGGCCCGACATGCGTTCAACTCGGTTTCTGTGGGAGACCCCTGGGGCCAGGAGGGGATCTTCTGTAAGACCTGCCGAGCATGCGCCTTCCCTCTGTCGGCAGAGTGCAAGGCCAGGGGTGGCTGTCGTCCACACCACTCCCCGCCCCATGACAGAGACAAAGGGGTCAGAGCAGTCCAGGCCAGTGGGTGAGGCGCTGCGGCACAGCCAGGCGGGCGTCCACAAGTTCTAGACACGCAACTCATGCTGCCACAGCTGTGCATCCGTGACATCCACGTCCTGCTCCCCAAATCCCACTTAA
Organism: Enhydra lutris kenyoni; assembly: GCF_002288905.1. Lineage (NCBI taxonomy): Eukaryota > Metazoa > Chordata > Mammalia > Carnivora > Mustelidae > Enhydra > Enhydra lutris. The sequence goes on along the minus strand of NW_019154135.1, from coordinate 12,291,696 downwards.
ATGCAGACACCATGACTTAAAAAAGGAAACCAGCAAAGAGAGGTACAGAAGTTCTTCTAATTGACAACGGGACACGGGGCAAAAGTACCATTAATCATTCTGAGTCAGAACCCCTTGGCCAGACCCACGAAGAAGGGTCTACATGACATGGTCAAGGGCAGGAAACCCCCTTGCCTGGGGAGTCGTGAGTACCCCTATCGTTATCTTTACTAGTGGGAGCCCTGTCAAGAGAATAACAAACGTGTTACAGCAACACCATTACTGCAGACCCAACACCAGCACCACGCAAGGCCCAACGCTCAGGACAAGGGATCCTCAGCTCCCGGGGTTGGGAAGGGGGCCTGGGGCCTCCCCATGGGCAGCACAGGGATGGGACGCAAACCATCGCCAGCATGGGCCCTCCCTGAACTGCTCCGACGCACACAGATTACAGGACGCACATTACAGCTACAGGAAAGGAACAGGACCCGCATCCCTGAAGCCCCCAGACAGACCCGCCCGAACCTGCAGGTCCCTCTGCAGGAGCTCAGACTCTCCCAAAGGCATGGGATGTGTCCAGAGACGCACCCACTTGTGATCTCAGGGAGTGGGAATGTCTCGCCCATGGGGCGAGGAAAGGGGCCTCTGGCCCCCACTCTGTACTCTGAGCAGGGGTTTCCACCTGGTAAGAAGGAACGGGACTGGTTTTCCAGTGGGAAGAATGCGACACCCGTGTTCCCATTCTGCATTTACACTCTGTGCCCTTCGCTCGCACTGAGACTGCTCCAGCCCCTGGTTCCTCAGTTACAAAGTGGAGTGATTAATCCCACCTCTTAGTGCGGTTAGAAGAAAGAGAAAACAGGTGTACAGGCGGCCAGCGGGCTGCATCCCTGGGAAGAGCTCTGTCCCTGGTAGATGGAGCCCAGCACTCCCTCAGGGCCTCATTTCCCACCTAACCCTGCTGCTTCCAGACCCCAGCAGGCACACACGTGCACCTGCCCCAGGGCCTTTGCTCCTGCTGTTCCCTGCCTCCATTGCTCTCTGTCCTGGCTCACTCCCTCCCCTCCTCCGCCCGGCCTCCCTGACCATCCTTTCCCCAGGGAGGGGTTCCATCTGCCACACCCATACTCAGACACTGCAGTTTCGAGCGAGTGTTAGGGACCATCTACATCCCCCACAAGAACACAGCCTCTGGCTGGGCTGGGGGTTTGGGAACCTGTGGTATCCCTAAAATTAGGGAATAGACTCCAGTACCTAGTAGGCAACAAATAACCAAGAGAGCCAATGTTCTAGCACGTTCACACACAGGGAAGACTGAGGAGCTGTTCTAGAAGGTTCCTCTATCTCAGTGGGCAAAAGAACTGAAAACCAACCAGCCCAAACAAACCCACAGCCACACAGCATGAAGGCAGGCGTGCCCACAACCCCGGGACCCCCACTCTCCTGCAAGCAGCTACCACCCCCACCGCGAAACCAGCCGGCTGGTCTGCACAAACAGAGCAAGGCTGCAGGGGCACCGAGGTCGCCCACGCCAAGGCTCCAACACGCCAAAGCATGCACACGCAGTGAAGGTACAGCTGGCCCGGGGCGCCTGGGGGGCTCAGTTGGTTGGGCAACTACCTTTGGCTCAGGTCATGATCCTGGAGTCCTGGGATCAAGTCCCATATTGGGCTCCCTGCTCGGCGGGGAGTCTGCTTCTCTGTCTGACCTCTCCCCCCTCATGCTCTCTACCTCTCAAATAAATAAGTAAAATCTTAAAAAAAAAAAAAAAAAAAGGTACAGCTGGCCCACCGGCAGGCAGAGGGACCAGATATGCCCCCGGGTCGCCCAAAGGTCACCGGGCATTGGCGCAGGGGTGTGGCAAAGAGCAGAGCACGCGCCGGGTGCATAACAATGGCAAGGTGTCTTTGCCCCCACCATCCTCCCAACTGTCCTCCTTCCCCTCTCTCAGACCCGCCCACTGCCCCGCCTCCCCTCCCCTCAGACCCGCCCAGCAGAGGCTTCCCTGAAAGAAGGGTCTTTCCCAACAGCGCCACAGGCGGGAAAGGGGCTGCGGCACCCGGGAAAGGACCCGCTCACCGGCCCAGCGCAGCTGCCGTGTTTCCGACACCCGAAGTGAACAATGCAACCAGGGCCCCACACAGCTGCCTGCAGAGCCCTCCCCCGGAAACTATCAGGAGCCCGTCCCCACCCCCATGCGCAGCCCCCCAGGGGCTTGTCTCAATCCTTAGGGACACCCCTGTTTAGTGATGGCAGAGGACCCCTTGGGGGGCCCTTGGGGGTCTGGAAAAGAAAGGGGAAAAGTATTACACCAGGGCCCAGGCACAGCCCTGACTCCGGCTGTGGTCCCAGATCCCCTGTGTGGCTGGTGTTTT
>NW_019154135.1:12266630-12288942 GCF_002288905.1 Enhydra lutris kenyoni | reverse complement strand
AGGCTCCAGGCTTCGAAGCTCTGCACCATGTCCAAACCCAACTGCTACAGAGTGGCCCCCTGTGGGGTCGGAGTGGGGGCAAGGACGGAGAATTCTAGAAGGTGCAGCCGGGGGCTTCCTCTTCCTGCAGCCTTTTGGCTGGGGAACTAGGAGGAGAGCTTTCACTGGTCCAACCCTCCCTCCCCCAGTCATTCCCCTCTGCGTCACCTTTCCCTTCGCAGCCAGAACCCGGGCTGTTTTCAAAAGGAGGCCAAGGCATAACCTGGTAATGATTTCCCCGCAGCCAGGGACTAGTTAAAAATCAAACGAACGTAAACACGGCTCTGATTTGGCGTACACGACACAGCAGGGCGGTTTATCGAGTGGAAAAGAACAAGGAGGAAGAAACCACGGAAGGGGCTGTGGAGCTCAAGGAAACCCCCACCTGACCTTGAGAGGGGGCGTTTCGCCAGGAGGGAGCAGGCCTCAGAAAGCACTAGGAAAAGAATGCAAGAAAATGGGGGAGGCCAAAAGATGGACAGAGAGAAGAAAACTCTCCTTTCCATCCTGGCTCAGCACAGATCAGGCAACGCCCACCTGTGCGCACAGGCGTGTCAAAAATCAGCCAAAGGGACCCACTCCGCCTCCTTCCAGGCACCAGCCCCTCTGAGGCCAAAAAGGCGTAGAACTGACTTGTAATGATTGGTTCTGCCACGCGCCGGCCCTGCTTCCAACGGACGTCCGTTCTAACAGAGAACAAACGTGGCGGTTGCGTGGGCTCCCCGGACCCTCCTCTGTCTCCTGCGTACTGACCATGAGCCTCGCCCTCTACTGTCCCGTCAGGTTCCCTTACAAAGCTGGTTCTCATCTCAGAAGAGCTAATAGGGTCCTCCCTCAAGTCTTCCATGCCAGAAGGCGCGTGTGTCCAGGGGTGGCCGCTGTTGGGGGAGGCCGTGTCCGCAGAAGGAAAGACATGCAGAGATGTCCTCCAGCAAGTGGGGTGACATTCTGAAGACACAGGCCCAATGTGCGGGGGTCCTGGGACGCCCCAGGGACGGAGCTCACTGAATTCCCAAAGCTGTGAAGCAGGAACCGGAAAACCTGTTTTGCAGATGCGAACAGAGGCTCAGAGAGCCTGTAGGGCATCCGGGAGGCACCCTGACCTCTGTCCCCTCCCCAAGTCCATGCCTGCCATTCCTTGAAGACACTGGAATCCTAAAGCAGACCAGCTGCCTCGGTGCAATGAGCAATTTAATTTAGGAAAGGAATTCGCCTGGATGCTTTCTTTTCAATTCCCCCCCTCCCCCACGGCACTCCCTCCTCGCACCATGCTTCCCTCCCTAGCTCCTGACCTGGCGCCCGGTCCGCTGAGTCCCATGTGCCATGGCTGCTGGGTTGGCGGTGGCAGTTCCATGTCCCCTTTGCAGGCTGCAGAGCCACGGGCACCCAGGCAGACCATGACACCTGTTCCCTATCGTGGCGCCCACAGCCCCTGGGGGCAGGAGCCCCTGAGAAAGGGAAGGCTCCCTCCCTTCCCTGATGCCCCTGGCTGGGGATGGCAGCCCCTGGGGTTGCCTCCCGCTGGGGGCACATGGTGCTCTCCAGCTCCCCTCCAAGTGACTCACTCAGGCCACACAGCCAAACCAACTGCCTCCTTGCCATGTCCCCACCGGCCCGGTGCAGGGTTCCCAGGGAAGGAGAGAAAAGGACCCCATCCCTGCATCCACCTCCAGGCGCTGTCAGGCACACGGCCTGCTCCTGCCTGACCTTCTGGGGCAGAGAGGAAAGGCGCCGAGGGGCACCAGGGCACTCGGCACAGGTATGTGCCCTATTCTGGCTGTGGTAGGAGTCTGGGGACAGGAAGCCCTGTGCAGGCTGAACAGAGTTCGTTTAACCTGAGGCAAGGTAGGTCTGGGTCAAACCCAGCTCTGAAATAAGGATGGAAAGGGGTCACTGCACCATGAGCCCACCCTGCTACGGCTCCCACCCCCCACCTCTCTTCTGGGACCTTCATTCCTTCTCCTAGACCGCGTTATGTGCTCAGAACTCTCCTCTCCTTAAGATAACTGTCCTTGGGGCCCCTCTGTGCCCTCCTCGTGCCACAAAGCTTTGCTTTCAGAGTGATTTATAAGCACATCTCCACTTCCTTCTAGGCTTTCTGTCACAATCCACCTGGGCTCGGGTCCTGATTAAAAATCCTGACCACAGCTGCACGACCTTGGGTGAGTTACTCAACCTCTCTGACCTCACTTACCTTATCTGTGCAGAAGTGACCCGGCAAAGGGGTGTTCAAGGAGAGCCACTCAGAAATCACAGAGGAGGGATATCCTGCGAGACCAACACAGAGGTGAACGCTGTCCCTGCACACCCCCTTCCTGCCCTGGTGACGGATTCTGGAATCCGCCACACTCTGGGCCTGCCTCCTCAGGGCCCAGAGCCTGGGGAGTAAGAGCGTGTGGGATTAAGGAGAAGGCTTAACTCAGCTCAACTGAGTTTGTCCTTCGGGAATAAAGTTGAAAAACAGATTCTTCATAGAAATCTAAAGTAAAAGTTAGATTTTTAGAATAATTCCTCCCAAAGTATTGTAAGCCTTCGTCAACCTCATCCAGACTGCCAGCGTCGACTATCCCGCACATGCCTCGGCACGGCTCGAGCTGGCTCGAGCTTTCGGCAGCTATAACACGGGTCCCGTGGCCAGATGGTTAGGGACCCCATCTCCTGCACCAGCTGCAGCAGCGGCCATGGTCTGCCCAGCTTTCTGAGAATGGACCCTGCACGGACACCCGCCTGTGTCCCCACCTCTGGTGTCAGGCGAGTGTCTCGGGGTCCACTGTGTTGTGCAGACGGTGCACCCGCATCCAACCTCTGGGGCCCAGAGAGCTCTGTCACCCAGCAAGCACACCTGGAGGGGGTGGGCCCAGAGGAGAAGACCAGGGTGAGCACGTAGGGGACCCCCGCGTCCTCTGGGCTGGAGGGGAGATGTGGGTGATCTCAGAAATGTCCTCCTCCTGGGGGTGGGGGGCAGGGGGAACTGAGGGTCTGTTCTTCCCAAGTGAGAGAAGAGCCTGGCCAGGAACGCATCCTTCCCAGGGCATGCTGGCGGGCATCATTATCTCCCCAAGTCACCCACGCAGAGATCTGTCTCTCCTCTGGGGCGTGCAGCACTGCGGCCCTTGTAAACCTCTCCCAAAACGAGGTCTGCTTTCATTTTACTCCAACAGCATCCTGCGTCCTGTGCTAATTAAAGACTGCCCTGCATTTGTACCGAATTACTTCTCATTTCAGAGTAAATCGAGAGCCAAAAGACCACACCTGGGCCTCGGAGAACACGACCTCTTGGCCCCAAGAGCAGACCCTCGGCGACTTCGATATGCTCCAGGGTGAGAAGGAAGCCTCCCTGAGCCTTAACCCTGGTTTCTGTTTTCCGAGCAGCAAAAGATGCAAGGACCCCCATGGGCATGAAAGGAGACTGGGCTTCTTTCCTGGGGCCCCGAAATACTTGCATCCCTGAACGGGGCTTCTCGGGGTGATCCTTGTCGCCTGTAGAGTGAGCGATGCTAGGCCCCCAGACCCAGAGCCACCCCCCTGAACCACCAGGCAGGAAGGCGCCCGCAGCAGGAAGGCAGGGGCACCTCGCCCGCTGAGCTGGGCTGCTGGAAATTGCTCCCTCTGGAGCCAAGATGAGCTCTGGCCAAACGTTCCCTAGAAACAAGGCAGGCTGTAAGTTCTTGGAGAAACCCAGAGTAGGAGGGAAAAGCAAGAGAGAATAGGAGCAACGCATTCCAACCGGGAAGTCTGAGCAGAGGCGCTGCTCTGGGAAGGGGCGCGTCCACCGCCACCGCGCCCAGTGGCTCTCAGCGGCAGAGGAGGCCACCGGGACTCGGGGCACTCCCACCTGTCCCCAGGCTAGGCTCAGCACAGTGCGGTACAGGGCCCTGGGGCACGCAGCCGAGCACCCCCCAACCACGACAGCACAGCAACTCTCCCAGCCAACCACCCAGCGTGGACCTGGCATGTCCTGGGCACTTATTTGGGCAGCCTCCGACTTGTCCCCTTGCGGGCACTCCTAACCACGAAAACACATTCCAGACCTAGTGGGCCAGGAGAACAGGCAATCGTGGCCAAATCAGAGCTCAATGGGCCAGCCAGCCATGAACCCCCTTCCAAACCACTATGGCCGGCCGCTCCCAGAGAACACACACGAGGCAGGCTCTCCTCCTAGAACCGGCTTCCCGGAGCTGGCCTGGCACTCCACGGATCCTTAAACCCTGGAGGTCCCATCTTCCCGGGAGCACCGTCCGTGCCTCTAGTGGTCTGGTTCGCGAGTCTCCCAGAAGCACTGGGCTCTGATGCAGGTCTAGGAAGCCTTGCAGAGGCCGTGCGCACGCACACACACACACACACACACACACACACACACACACCCGTGCAACACAGGCACACACACTCCCCACTTACCATCCTTCCCGACAGCCCAGCAGCGTGACCAGGCTGCACCTGGAGGCCCCGCTCTCCCATGCACAAAGCCTTCACCCCCAGAACAGCAGCATCCTGTGCACGCGGCGGGGAGGTGTGCCTCCCCACAGGGCCCTGGCTGCCCTCTCCGGGGAGCAAGACCTTCTCGGCCAAGCCTGGGGCTCCCTGACTGGATTCCTCCAAAAAGGCCAGTGCAATGTAAACACAAGGGCGTGGTTTCGCTCAATCAGGTTGAGTGAAATTTGAACTCTGGAGGCTGAGGAGGCGGAGAAAAGGCTTCCTAGGAGCCACTCAGCCAGACCTCAGCCTTCCAAACCTGCAGCCCACGCCCCTGACACACCACCACCTGAGCATCCCATGGTCTGAGCATCCCATGCGCTCCTCTGTCGGTGGGGACATCCCTGCCCTGCCCGGCATCCTTCCTCTCCGAGGCTGTTTCTCCCTTTCGAGCTCCCCGGGGCTCATGGCATAGAGCACATCCTGCCTCCTCGCTTTCCTCCCACCCCTCCCCTCCCAGGTTCCGCACCTGCTACCCCGGTTTACGCCCCGCCCTCGCCGCGCGCAGCCCTGTGCTAGGGCCTCACCTCCGACTCCGTAAATGGGTAGAATGGCCCACGCAGACCATCACAGCCCCATCACAGCCCTGACCTGTGTGGCTGCTCTGTCAGCCCGAGGAGGGACCCTGCCGGGGGGGCAGCCCTGATAGGGCAGAGCCCACCTCCCATAAACCGGCTCTCACCGGGGAGAAAGGATCCCTTTTGTTAGGGATGGAACGCACTGTTGTTGAGCCAGAAGGCTGAGTCGACGGGGCGCCAGGAGGACACGGACCGACCCACTGGCCCACGCAGGAGCGGACCCCGTGTGTTACAGAAGGGACCACATGCAAAGGAAAGGAATCAGAGCTGCACGTCTCCGGAGTGCTTGGGGCCTTGCTGGGTCGGAGGACACAACCTGCACACCCAACCCGCGTTCAGAACCAAGAGCTCCTTCCACGCCGCTCGCCGTCCTCGTGTGCGCGGCCCAGGGTAGGCGCTCTTGGCGCTTCACAGACGAGCCGCCGCAGGCCATCGTGATCGTGGGGTGACCGCACCCGCCTGATGCGCGGTGTCCATGCTGTGGTCAACCTGCCGTGACTTCCCAGCACTCCCACCAGAGGGTTCGATGACACAGAGCCCATCAGGCCATCCATGCCCACGTCTCCCGCAACGACGTGGTCTCTGAGGCCCTGCTGAGGTCTGGACCGAAGGCAGCGGCTGGCTCAGTGTCTGCGAAGGCCTCCGACATTGTAGTGTCACCAGAGTTGTGACATTGTACACGGGGTCACACGTCTAGTGCGGGGAAGACTCAGTGGGTTTCCCAACAATCTCAGGAAGCCCTTGGCGGGGGCACAGGAGGCTGGGGGGCCCCTTGCAGGCGGGATACAGAGAGATGCCCCACAGGAGGCCTCAGGGAGGCCCCCAACCAGCCCCAAAAGAAGCTTTACGCTTCCTTGCTCTCACGCATTGCTCACCGGGGCCTGTTCCTCGTCCAAAAGCAAAGTACCGAAATGTCTCCAGTAGTCACGAGACCGAGGCCATACATCCACGACACCTGGTCGAAGGGCACCGAGCACGGACGCTGGGTAATGAGAGTGTCTCACTCAGTAGTGATCCAACGCAGGTCACAGGTCACAGGGTGACCGCCCTCAGCATGATTCCACCAGGACCCGGAAGATCCCCGTTTCCTGCAGCGACATCCCAGGGACCATGATGCCTGGGACCATGACACCAGGGCTACGTCGGGCCGTGAACAAGCCATTGCTACATGAACATAAAACAACTAAAAATGCGCCACCTCTCAGTTTTGAGAGGAAAACTTCCCGGGGCTGCCAAGCACCATCTGGGGCCTGTTCAGCGAGGCGAGCACTGAGTGTGCACGGGGAACCCCGCCATGCACTGGGCAGGCCCGGGGGTCGTCCAGATGCCTTCTGCTTATCCACCAGGACCCGTTTTCCCGGCCCCTGCACCTGCCCATCTGCAGCCCCCACTGGCCTGACATCAGCCTCCTCTCTGGAACAGACACACCCGCCACCCGGTCACCCACATGCCAGGCGTCCCCACAGAGAAGAGCCTCCTAGGAATACGGCTGCCTAGAGCAGCGACTGGGACAACCACCCCCCAGCTCTGTCCTCCATTCAAGGGGGGTCAGATGCTAGACCCCAGCTCATGCACTGAGCAATCTGAGGGTCCCTTGCAGCCCCCACGGCTGACGCAGGGTCACACACTGCCACCAAGATGAGCCCAGTTCTCAGAAGCATCTGGCTGCCGGGCCCACCGCATGCTCTGCGGTCCGGGCGCCATAAGGTAAACGCAACTCCAGGAACAGACGCACCATCTCACGCTTCCGCCTCCCGCCCTCTGCCCTGCCCGACAGCAGCTTCCAGAAGGAGAAGAGAATGAAACACGGCCATGCCCTCTGTCCTTGGACCGGCGGTGGGAATCCAAGCCTGATTACGTGCAATTATGTGTGTAAAAACCTTGTTTGTTGAGAGGTTTTTTTTGTTTTTTTTTTTTTTTAAGATTTTACTTACCTGACAGAGAGAGAGAGACGGAGAGAGAGGGAACACAGCAGGGGGAATGGGAGGAGGAGAAGCAGGCTTCCTACTGAGCACGGACCCTGACTCAGGACTCGATCCCAGGACCCCGGGATGATGACCTGAGCCAAAGGCAGATGCTTAAAGACTGAGCCACCCAGGTGCCCCTTGTTTATTGAAATTTAAATCCAATTCCACTGTGTTGTCGCAAAACAACCCTGAGGGCCGTGGCTTCCAGCTGTCAACGGCAGAATCTGGTCTCCAGGCAGGGCTCCATGCAGAATCCCCAACACGACAGATCCAGAAGGCAGGGGAGGGACGGCGGGCAGAGAGGGTCCGGGCAAGGGTAACGGCCGGGGACACGCCTGCTGGAGAGCCCAGAGCTGCCGGACAGGCGGCCTGTGCCCAGGGACACCCTCCCTCTCCCCTGTCAAGGCCGCGGCCAAGAGGAATCTCGCATGGCTGGAGCTGGGTTACCTGGCCACATCCGGGGGGACACGCATGTATCCCAGCCCCGTCCCGCTCAGGTTGTTGCTCTGCTCACCAAACACGGAGCGAGACCTGACCCGCTCTGCCCGTGCAGGTAGCCTCGCTGAAATGTCCCCGACGCAGCCCACACGTCCCCACAGGCCCTGGGTGGAGGCCGCTGGGAAACGGGAGCCCTTCCTGTACCTGGCAGGCGAGAGACCAGGTCTCCCCACGGAAGACACAGAAGCCGCCTCCGGGCCTGATGTGCGCGCCACCTTTGCCCAGCGGAGGCACACAGAAGAGAAGGTACGCGGGGATGCATGAGACGTGACTGGTAACAGCTTGTCTGCAGGAGTGTCCAGAAAGGGGACAGGAGACAAAGCCGTCACCGTGCCTTGCGTAGGCACCCGTGCATCGCACGCCCACAGAAGTCACAGGATGCGCCGTCTAGGAGATGGTGGGCAGGGCCGCTCCCACCTTCCAGGTTTTTTCCAGGCTGGTGTGATCCTTTAATCACCAGGTTTTGGGGTTTGGCTTCTGAAAGCTGAACGACTTTGCCTTCACTTACCACCTTGACGTTAATTCCCACACAGAAACCCAGGAGCACTCACACCTGCCTTCATGGGCCAGAATCCCACCCGAGAGTCTGGGCCTTTGACATCCCAAAGGTGGCTTGCCCGTCCCCGTAGCAGATGCCCCAGCCATCCTTTGAGAGATCAGAGCCCCCTAACCTCGCGAATATGCGTTCGTCATAAGCCCCCCAGCCATCACAGCTCAGCTGCTGGTCCCCAAGGCAGGGCGCCCGTGACAGCGTCCAAACACCACGCTCCCAGGAAGGATGCGGGGCCGGGCAGGAAGTGCCAGGCCATGTCAGCAGGTGCAGCATCGGTGTGCAGGCGCGATGCCCCCTCAGTCACAGACGGCGCGGGATGCGGAGGACGGTACGGTGGCGCATGCCCGACTCTGAGCGCACCCGGGTCCAAGGCTGTGAGGCGGGGGCCGGGGGACTGAGAACCCCGGCGAGACCCGGCTGAGCCTCTGTCCCGTGTGTAGGGCGAAGGCGCCCCAGGAGCTCAGCCGTCCCAGGGGCATTCACGTGAGCTGCCGCCAGCAAACGTAGCCAGACGTGGATCCTGCCGCCCTTTCTCAGATGCCACCAGGGCTAGCAAAACCGTGGGCTCCGAGGGCCGAGACCGCGCATGCCCGGCTGCCACTCACTCCACTGCCTCCGACACGGCGTGCATTCTGGCGACGGGATCCAGCCCGGTGTCGAGCGAACCCCCACAGGACCTTCCCTCAGTTCTGAGCACAGAGATGAGCCTCTTGTTCTTCAGGTAAGACAAGCGTGTCAGCACACTGTCCTCCTTCCCGTCTGCTGCCTGCTTTCTGGGGCAGATGAACTCTTGGGGTCTCGAGATCAGCCCTGAAAGGTCGGCTGGGGGCCGGAGCCTGGAATCAGGAGCGTGAAGGGCAGGTGCTTCCCCAGGTCCAAGCAGGATGCCCTGGGGCAGACGCTGTCGCAGGACCCCAGCACGCACCTGAGCTCCGGGGGTGTGCGGCGAAGGGACGTTCCTGGCTGGTACACAGCGACGAGGCACCCAGCCCTGGGAGCTCGGCGGGCGGCGTCCATCATGCCGATGAGGGGCCCTGCCCACCTCGCTCGGGCCGAGCTGCCTGCCACCTCGTCTGCCGGATGCAGCAGACCCTCCTTCAGTGAAGTGGCTGAGGGTCCACTTCGCGTTGGTTTCCACACAGTAAAACCGAACCACGATTTCCAAGCAGGAAAGCTTTCAAATCCACTTCTGAAACGGCAGCACTGACTGTCGTCGCTGGATCGGGAACACAAGCCACGCGGCTCCCTGGCCAGCTCTGCACACCCCGCAGCCAGATGCCTCCTGACCCCGCACAGAGGTCCCCCCGGCTGTCAGCACTGATATCTGTCATCACTGGTCCGCGGGGGCGGGTGATGCTCCACACTCAGGGAGTCCTCCCAGGGAGTCCTCTCCATGTGACGCTCGGTGACATTTGGGGACGGTGCACTCACTTATCGCTGAACGACATTGGGATGACGGTGACGGAAAAGTCACCAGGGTCTAGGGCACCACAGCCCATCACCCCAGGCCCTGGTGCGTCCCAGTTTCACCCGCCGCAGTGGCTGTCCGACGGTGCAGGGAGAGATGAGATCCACGTGCCCTCCCACAGCCTCCTTGGGGGTCCCCAACCCTCACCGACCCCACGCCGGGCCAGGTCGTCCCCAAGCCCCGGGCTCCAACATTGTTACAGGGCCCTGTGACCTGCAGCACTGTCGGGGGTCCATGGCCCACGTCCACTCAGCACCCCTGCCTTGACGACGACTCCCTGTGCAGAGCAGGGAAGGGCTCAGAGAGATCAAGTGACTGGTTCAAGGCCACATAGCTAATGTGGAGAGGCAGGAGGCACACCGGAGTGACCCACGCTACCCCTGGATGGGACGGTCCCGGTCACCAGACCCAAAGGGCACAGCCACACAGGAGACACGGAAGGAAGGAGGATTTCAAAAAAAACAAAGACAGCAGGGGCGCCTGGGTGGCTCAGTGGGTTAAAGCCTCTGCCTCCGACTCAGGTCATGATCCCAGGGTCCTGGATGGAGCCCTGCATCAGGTTCTCTGCTCAGTGGAGAGCCTGCTTCCCTCTCTCTCTCTCTCTGCCTGCCTGTGATCTGTCAAATAAATAAACAAAACCTTTCAAAAAAAATAAATAAATAACAAAGACAGCAAGTAGAGTCAATGGCCGTATGTTGACTCCACGTCTGCAAATCCACCCACTCACCAAGCACCATTATGTCGAACCCCAGATCAGCTCGTGGCATTCTCACCATCACTCACTGAGGCACACAGAGGGGCCTGATTCAGAGCCGTCCCACACGCGTGTTCCCAGCTCCCACACCATAAACGAGCCCCCTCCAGTCCTACTGCACGTCAGTTTTCGCATTTCCATCATTTTTGTTGTATTTTTGCTGTTTAAAATGACCCCCAAAAGCAGTCCTCAAGGGCTATCTGGTGTCCTAAGCAGGAGAAGGTCACAACATGCTTTACAGGGAACATCTGTGCATCAGGGACACTTGGCTCCCGCCTGAGTTCCGTGCTGCCAGCCGAGGCAGCTCACGGGGTCCACAGGACAGATTAGGTCCGGTGCGTCCGGACGGAGCTGCAGGCGTGATGTAGTTACGCACTCATGGGCTTACGAAAATGTGGCGACACGAGGTTCACAAGACCCCAACTGTCCGGGAGCAAAGGCCAGTGTTCGCTAAGTCAGTGTCAGGGAGAGTGGGGGGATGGCGGCCTCACAAGGCCGGCAATGCCCCCCACTGCTCGCAGTGGCCCTCCCAACAGGACGCCGCGGGCCACCACCCACTGCCCCTGCAGAGAAGCCAATCCCTGAGTCCCAGCACCTTGGGGCAGGCTGGGTCTGCAGGAGGCGCGCTCGCACGCCCAGTCCAGCAAGGCACAGGTTAGTAAGGAACAGAATGGACAGTGGGTGGAGAGGAGCACAGCAGCGACAGAAGGCAGTGCTGGGCCAGCTCTCCCTGATGGTCCCTGTCCCCTGCATGCCTGGGGCTGCCTGGCCAGTCCCAGGGAGCAGCGCCCCAGCCCGGCCAGCCCAGCGCAGGAGACACGGACATTGGCCCTAACGAACCCCTCTCAGCTCACACTGCCCGACCGAGACTCTGTTCTCTGAGGCCTCCCGTGGCCCGCGCACCAGCGAGGGCAGGGGAGATCGCGGCCGAACGAAACTTGCCCAGAGGAGCTTTGGGGTCAGCGGGCTGGGACGGGAGTCCTATCTCCCCCAGGTTGCCCTGCGTGATCTCTGACCCATGACCCCGGGCCAGCTGCACCTGTGACACTGACGGGCCCCCGGCCGGTCTCTCGGGAACCGCTCCGTGTGTGTCACGGTTACTGGCTCTTGTAAGGAAGAAACATGACGGAGTACGTGATGTCCACAGTGTGTCCCCCACGGCTCTCTGCTCGGGACAGGGCACACGCCACATGCTACACAGACAGCAGCCACCCCCATGCCGCCTACCAGGACCCTGGACCCAGGAGGAGAAGCATGACTGCCCCCCATGAAGACAGGAACTGCTCGGCCACATGCACACCAGATGTCCCTCCCCGGAGACCCTGCAGGCCAGTGGCCCACGACGTCAGGGTCGGGGGGAGGTCTCTCCACAACACCTGCTTCTGGCTAGTGTACATCAAGAGGAAACCAGTTTGACAAAGAGCCTGGTGTTTTTCTCTCCCAAATCAGGCTCCACCATGGAGGGGGGGTGGGGACTATTCCTGCTGGCCGGGGAGAAGGCCCCCATCCTTCCTTGGACCTGTGTGAGGTCGCTTCTGTGGGGGAGCCCGGCAGAGCCTCTCCCCCCTCATGACAGCACCCAGGGCCTGAGGTGTCCATCCCGACGGTGAATGGGGCAGGTGAGGTGGTTCCACGAGCCCATACATTCCCGCCGAGGGAGCTCCCGGGTGCAAGACAGCAGCCCGGCCATGGCCCAGCGAGGCCACACCCACTGTGCCACCCAAAATCCCCAAGTCTGCTTTTCACAGGCTCCCCCAAACCACAGCACTGGGGAGGGGAGCTCTGGACCCCGAAGGGAGTCAGGGTTTCTGGAAAGCTTGCAGACCCCGAGCGGACGGTAAGCAGGCCACCGTCTCCATCCCTCCCTGTCCCTCCCTGGCCCAGGGCGGCGGCAGCCAGACATACCTTCTCCCCCCGCGCTCAGGCTCTCGTAGGAGTCCCAGCGGATCAGAGGGTCTGCGGTGTTGAAGTCCACAATCACTCCATGGTCATTGCGCAAGTGTTCACACCCTGCGTGGGAGGAGGTGTCGGTCACAGGCCAGGCACGCGGTGGCACACTGGTCCCCCCAGATGACAAGGCACAAGCATCCGAGGCGTGAGCGCCGGCAGCCAGCGCCGAGACCCCCACACCTGCCCCCACGGGCCCGGTGGCCTTCACAGCGTTGTGCACTGCTCTCAACATCCTGGTCGAGACCAGAGCCAGGTGGGCAGGGAGCAGAGGGGACGCGGGTGCTCTGGCCACTCCGGGCTCGCAGACGCACGTGCCCACCTGCCGACACTCTGGGGAGGCCAGTGGGGCTCTGACCTCACGAGCCTTGCCCTTGACCACTCACTGAATTAGGACACTGACCTCACTAGGAAGAAACTACTGTCCCCAGCAATGAAAGCAAAATGTTCCCCTATATGGATCTCGCTGTACCATAGAGCCATTCGCCCTGACAGTAAAAGGACAAGATCGCTCCTTCAGGGCGTTTTTAGAAGAAAGGAGAACCTGCCTTGCACATATACATCTGCTATCCACTGTACTTCCCATCCTCTCCAACAACACTCGATTCTTCGTCGGGGGAGAAGTAAACATTCAGCATGATCTCCCAGACAGACAGACATACCTCCAGGGTCAAGGGTCTGGGCCCTCCCTCAGGCTAAGCTCTCACTGTTCCTGGGGTCCTGCTGACACAGCCAGGCCCTGCTGTCTCCCAGCCACCCCACCCCATGAAAGGCAGCCTGTTTTGAAAAAACTCCTACGGCAATTTCCCGACACGCACAAAGGCGGGAGACTGGACAGAGAACCCACGGGACCCTCCACCCCACCGGGTGAGCACCGCGCCCCGGCACTCAGCATGCCGCCTACCTTTAAGCTTCTCGGGAGTGGCGGAGAAAAGCAACTCAATCTTGCCATTATCGGGAAAACGGTCATCTGAGGAAAAAAATCACATGTCGACGAGCTCAGAGATGCCGTGGCCAAAAAGCACGGACAATGCTGTGCTTCCAATCCCACCCAGATGGCGCCCATGCCCCCGCGGTGGCGAAGTTCCACCGATTTTCCAGAATGTTCTGTGGACCAGGGCTCAGCGTTCTGAAAGACCGGTACCGCACTGCACGCAGGTTCACCGTCCAGGGCGTGGGGCTGAACAGGGACGGAAATGACCAAGCACCCGCGGCCACCGCCCACCGCACCCCCATCAGCCGTGGCCCCACCTTGGCTCGCGTTGTCCAGATCCTCCTTCCCGAACACAAGTCCGAAGCTCTGAACAGCCCCCGTGTGAAACTGCAGGCGGAAAATCACATCGCGGGTAGCTGAGCGGTACTTCTTGTGGTAGCACTTGACCTGGGGTGGAGAGGGGCAGGCCAAAGGCCAGCTGTTGAGCAGGAGGGGCGGACGGATGGGTGCAGGCCAGCCCCCCTCCCAGAGACCCCAGCCCTGCCACGAAACTCTCCCTGCTTCGGTGCTCCCGCAGGACCTGCACCAGGGAAGGGCATGGCCTGGGTCGTCAGACCAGCACACGGGAACCTGCTTCGGATGGAGTCCTATGGCCCCGTTTTCAGGCTCTAAGAACTCCCCATGGAGAGGATGTTCCCCTGGTCTGAACTGTGTTTCAACTTAAAACCTCTCTGTCTTCACACAAGAAGCAGGCGGTCGTTACAATCTGTGGGATGTCAAATGATTATGTGTGGGCGAAGACATAAAGTGTGAGGGGGACACGGGGGTGGGGAGAGACAGAAGGAGGGGACGGGGGATGGGTGAGGCCCTGGCATTTAATCCCCGAGCCTGGTCGTCCCATGTCCTGGATGCTCACTTGAGACCTGCCCCCAGAAGCACCCTGGGGGAGACGTGAGCCCAGGCTGTGGTACCGCAGCCCCGGGGCTGGGGGTGCCCTGGGTCCCTGGGGGTGGCTCAGGCCTCGGGGGTGATGGGCTGATGTGCAGGATAGAAGCAGGGCACTCGGCACCATCGGGGAAGGGTGGGCAGGCAGGGACCCTGAGAGTCATTTCCCACCTTAACGTGGGGGCCTTCCCCGCCCGGGGGAAACGGATGTGGGGGCCGTGGGGAGGGCTCACAGGAGAGGATGCTTGCCAACAGCCTCCTGTCCCCCTCCTGGCCACAGCAGGGCTGGGGCCCCTTTCCAGGGTCCGCAGGGGCCCGAGGCCAGAAGCGGGCTGGATTCTGTTCTAAGACAAGGGGAGCATGGGCAGCGGGTCCCTCTACTATGTATGCCCGGAAGGGAGGGGAGGCTGGAGGCCGGGGCGGGGGCTCTCAGAGGCAGCTACGCTCACAACGACGACTCCTCTAGGCCAGAGATGGGCCTCAAACGTCTGGTGCATCAGAAAGGTCAACGAGAAGCGGCCGCTCGCGCTGGTCTAGCCCAGCGGTGCAGAACACCCCAGTGGAAGGCTCCGTATGGCCACCCAGACAGACACTCCCACAGAGGAAAACTCAAGCCCCAGGAGCCCCTGGGAAACGTGCCCTCTGGGGTTGTTTACCTCTGTGCTATCTACAAGGAAATGGTCTGATAAATACACGAGAAAATGTAAACAGCCGGTCTGGGGAGTGTTCAGCGCTGACAAACACGGGGCGGCTGAGAGGGACGTGGGCCCCAGGCTCCGGCCTCGGGCCCCAGCACACGGCTGGCAAGAATTCTGGGGACACGCGGCAAGTGTGGTGCGCTTGCTCCCAATAGTGTACCATCTCCTCCTGCGGCTCCGTGCGGTCTCTGACCTCCCGGCGGGGCCCAACCCAAGGCCCACCTCTGGGCTTCCTCCCAGAACATGCTGTGCGTGCCTCCCCACGCCACAAGCCCTCGCCTGCGCTGACCCCACTGACCCCAGAGGAGACCCCTCCAAGGTGGGAGGAGGTCTCCGGTGCCCCCATCTCTCCAGGAGGACGGGCCTGAGTCTGTCTTGAGGGTGACACGAGGACAAGGGGGGATACGGACTTACACCGGTCTGGTTCTCCAAACTTCCTAAATGCTGGGGGGAAGCAAAGCTTGAAGCCACAGTACCAGGAGCTCCATCCTGCAGGAGGCAGCCCAGGCCAGCTCCACTGTCACACCGCAGGAAGGAGCTGTCCCACCAAGCGTGGCCACTGGGGTCTGTGCACAGGACCCCAGGGGAACCAGGGGCACCACGAGTGCTGGGTAGACCAGCCCCCACCCCCCAGCACAACCCTGTCTCAGGGCCTTCCTCCCGCCCCCAGTGAATAGGCTCCCCCTCCAGTTGGTTCCTGAGGGGCAGCTCCTCCTCCCCCACAACCCCCAGGCCGGGCCCTACCTTCCACAGGGACCCAAGGGGCTCCCTCTGCAGCTCATCGTGACTCATCACAGCTGCCCCCCACAGTGTGGCTCAGAGCCACCAATCCCAGCCCCCCCAAGTGCCCAGAAGTGGTGTTGGCAGAGCTCATGGCACTTGGGGGCAACGAAGGGTCAGAGATGGGGGTCACCCTCCCCAGGCCATCCGCGGCTGACCGCCCTGGGACACAGTCACCTCCCCAGGCCGAGTGTGAATCCGGTGTCTGCAGACATTCCCCAGGACAAGGGCTCAGAATGGAGGAGTGACCGAGCTCACCGACAGAGCAGGGCCCGGCGGGGACGCATGCTATCCCACGGGGTGTCCGTGGGATTCTCCCCAGCATGCTGGCTGACACCGAGGCTCCCCACACACCTCTGCGTGCTGCACACTGAGTTCCTCCTCCCACAGATGGGGTGGCACCTGCCGACCCCCAACCCAGCCGCCCACCTTGGGAACGGACACCAGGTGTCTTCAGAAGACACAGACCACAGGCGCATCCATGCACGAGTTCCGGGCAGCACTGCCCATACAGCAGCTCTGACCCTGAGACAGGATCGACCCGCCCGCCGGGAGCCCCCCAGGGTCCCTGATACCCCGTGTAGAGCCAGGAACCCTGCACCGCTCACGCCAGCAGGTCTGGTTAGCATCAGCAGTCAGAGGCCAAAACTGCGCTCTCCACACTTAGCAGAAAGAACTGTCAGCGTCTACTTGACAAGAGCGCCCCAAGTTCCACCTTTAAGATCTCAAGTACCGACATCACTTCGTAAAGATTACAGGGACCGAGGTCCGGGACGTCCCCTTCGTCTCCTTGGCGTCTGCAAGTCTCCAGAACGCAGCAACCCTCCGCCTTCAGGTTTTGGAACATGCGCGTCTCTAACAACCCAAGGGCCGGAGCCTGGCCCCTGCAGGAAAGGAATGACGTCCGTCCACCCCAGGCTGCCCCTGAAGCCACGGCGGGGCACACGGGCGTGACATGAACGCCACAGCTCGCCGGGAGTGCTCGCGCCTGGGGAAGGTACTCAGCAGGGACATGGACTTCTCGGAGGGCACAGCGGGTGCTCGAGCAGGGGACCCCGCGATTCTGTGACGAGGATGGAACCTTCACCCTGGGTCAACACGCAGGAGAACCACGTGCTGTGTTGTCGGAGGCCGGAAGCCTCTGGAGAAGGGGCGTTGGAGGGAAGAAGGTCTGTGGCCAACCCCACTTCGTTCAGTCTTGATGCAACAAGCCGCACCCCTCCGCTCGGCCTCGCCTTCTTAGTGTTGCCTAAAAACCCGACCGGGCCCCCGAGGGGACTGAGTGGTGGGCCTCGGTCCCCGCAGCGCACGCCGTGCACAGCTGGTGTCCTCAAGCGTGATGGAACGGCCCCGCAGACAAGCTCCGACCCACCAGCGCCCGTGCAAACAGCCCGGCCTGACCCTCACGCCACGTGGGGGTGTCTCTGTTTCAGACTCTCAGCGACGAGAGAATGGCACCTGGGACCAAGGGGTCGAAGCCCCAGGAGCACCTGCGCCCAGGTCAGAGGTCAGCCGGCAGCTGTCCCTCTTCCCCCAAATCATCCAAACGCCCAGCTGCTAACAGGAGCAGCAAAAGAAGCTTCATGCCCCCAACCCCCCTTGCTGGTGGCCTGTGGCTACCGGGACAGGCCGCGAGGAAGGCGTATCTGCGGAGCATAAGCTGCAACCCCGCGCTAAGGGGACGGAGACCTGGAGAGCTCGCCCGCGGATGTCCGGACGCCTGCACAGCGAGCGCCAACACGTGCCACGATTTCGAAAGACTGGGATCACATCCAAACCCAAGGAGAGGTCAGCAGGTGCCACCACGGAGCTAGGACCCTGGGATGCACCGAGACCCAGGCCGGGCGCGGGAGAGGGCTGGCACAGGATGGGAGAGGGTGTGCGCGCAGGAAGTCCGAGGGAGCACAGGGACGGGCCCGCAGGGGTCTGGAAGAACCACCCACCAGAGGACCAGAGTCCACACATGGAGTGAAGGATGCTTTCAGAAGGCCCCGAGCACAAGGCCATCGGCGATGGTGCTGTGTGTCTGCACACACACCCTCCGGGGAGAAGCTGGGTCACAGGCGCGAGCTCACAGAGCCTCACAACCATGAGGACAAAATGCAAGTGGCCACAGGGTTTGCACTGCAGAGACAGCAAGACGGGGCACGCCGGATGGGAAAGTGTTTATGAGCCCATCAAGGCCCTGGACTGCGGCCAGGCTCCCGCTGCGTCGGCGCCCACGGCATTCCTCAGCGAGCTTACATAACAGCCTGGTCGCGCTCACAAAGGCTGTCCTCCTCCCCGGGGACAGCATGTTTATGAGCACCTGAGGCCCTGCCCTGTGGGAGGGGTGGACCTGGGAGATGGGGGAGCTGGGGGTGCAGAGCGAGGGTAAGGGGGCGGGTTGGCTGCGTCTGGTGGTCAGACAGTGGGTGGTTGCTGCCCGGCCTCACCAGGAAGTGCACGCCCACGAGCCCCCACCTTGAGAGGACGACAAACAGAGCCTTGGTTTCCCCAGCAGGTCCCGGGCCCCTCAGAGCCCACATGGCCCAATTCCTGCAAAGGTGGCCCCTGTCATCTCTGCGAACGGGCCTCAACATCACATCCCGGGGAGGAAAGGGGCCAATCTGTCTGCGTGCGCACCCAGAAAATCAAGGAGGGGAGCACACGCGGGGCGAGTGGCCTCCTAGGAGGATGTGACCCAGGGGAGCGACCCCCGCCCCCACTTCCAGAGCAAACCCAAGAACCTGGAGAGAACCCTCTGCTGCTGTCGACGGTAAACCTACAAACATCGTCTCTGCTCCTCCGCGTCCTTTCTGGGCGGCCACTGCTGCCACAGCTACTGCCACGCTGCAGGGTGGAAAGGTCGACGCCTGCGTGCAAGGGCCTGTGTGAGCAACGGCCCTGGAAGCTATTCCCCGCGCATGGCTCCCCGGAGGTGAGGTTCGCCTGTGGGCTGACCCCGCAAAGGGGTGCGTGGAGCGACCCCACGTGGGCATGTGGGGGTTGCGCAGAGCCACAGTGCACGGCTCTCCCCCGGCTCGCAGGGAGATGGGGGGGCATGGGGGAGGCGGGACGGGTGCTCCTCCCGCCTCATGTGGACGCGGAAGCCAGGGCCAGCCTGCATGGGAGGAGCGGAGGCGGCCCGCGCTCTGTGCTCTGCCAGCATCGGGGTACAGAACCCTGCGCCGTCTTCCTCTCGGGGTAACCCCCAAGTGGATTTTGGGGGATCCAAAAGCCCCGGAGGTTCAGAGCTGCAGCACAACGTGGGCTCCACAGATTATGACCCGACCATCCGAACTGTCCTCTGGGTCGCCTCTCCTCCGACACCCCAGCGTCTTCTCCCCCCAGGGCCCCCCGTGTTTCCCTCCGCGCACGGGTCACCTGCCTGCTCACCGCCCCGCAGCAGGAACGTAATTCGGGAGCAGGCTCTATGTGCACTCCCCTTCCTGCCCGCGGCACACACCAGCAGTGAACGAGCCCGCCGGACGGATCACCCGGGGGGCGTGATATCGCTGCTCGTCTAGCTGGGACAGGTTTGCTTACTGCACACGGGAATCATGGGCTGGATCATGTCCCCCCCAAATTCAAATCTCGGGGCCTGACCCCCAGGACCTTGGCCGGGCCTGTATCTGGACACTGGATTCTCACCGAGAGGTGATCAAGGTCAACAAGGCCACCAGGATGGGCCCTGCTCCTCTCTGGCTGCAGTCCCGTAAGAAGAGAGACCAGAACACAGACACGCACGGAGGGACGACCGTCTGCATGACCAGGAGAGGCCTTGGGGGCACCGGCCCTGCCCCGCCTGGATTGGGGGCGCCCAGCCTCCAGACCGGGGACAGTGAGGTGTGCTTTTCAGCCCCTGGCCTCCGGAGCTTTGTTAAGGCGGCTGCGGCAGCTGGGGGAGGCACCTGGGGGCTCAGTCTGCCTTCGGCTCAGGTCATGATCTCAGGGTCCTGGGATCGTGTTCCGCATTGGGCTCCCTGCTCAGCCGGGAGCCTGCTTCTCCCTCTGCTGCTCCCCTGACTGAACCCCTTCGGGCGTCATTTCTGTGAGCAACACAAGGACATGTCACCCCGTGTGATGGAAAAGTACCCCTTCCTAGCCACAGCCCGTATCGTCCTCCTTCCATCTGATAACACGCGGAAAGTGCAGCGTGTACAGAAATGAATCGTAAACACAGGAAGCATAAGTCAAGCTGTCGCCTGACCCTAAAAATACCCAGGGTGGGGAACACACAAAGGGGCAGGACGGCACCAGTGTTCCCGAGGCAAGTGGCTCCCAGGAAACCGGCCGGGAGTCTTCTCCGCCGGCTTTGCGATGGAAACAGAAACCCGCAGACGGGGCGCCTCCCTGCGCACCACAAAGCGTTCACTCCGAGACCCGTGGCCACAGGACGCCCCAAGCACTGGTGCTATCCTGTTCCGCACCCCCTCACACACCGTGGCTTCTGCCTCCAGTGCCCAGGGCCCCGAAGCCACTGCATCTGCTCACCCGGGAGGCCAAAGGGGGCTACGCCCAGCAGCGGGGGAGGGGGGGGTCGGCACACAGCAGGGGTCGGCACATCCAGGAGCAGAATCTCCATCACGGGTGACATGTGGGCCAGACAGCAAATTCACACTTGGGTGTCTGGGGGAGACGGGGGGTCCCAGAAGCCTGGGCTGGTGGACACGAAGGGGGACCTGGGGCCCAGGTGCACACATCAGGGCAGCTTGGACCTGCAGGGGGCACAGGGAGCAGCTGGTGCCCTCAGCCAGGGGTCAGCAGCTTTGCCAGTGGCAAGCAAGGGGCCCGCCAAGCTCTGAGGGACGGCCAGGAGCACGGCAGGCTGCAAGCCAGGAGCCAGGGATAGAGAAGCCTCCAGCAAGACAGAGGCATCTGCCAGCATAGGGTCTCTGGCTGGTAGCCTGAGGCTAGGAGGACGGGAAGGAGGAGATCTAGAGAGATCCAAAAGGCCGGACGGGGTGGGGGGAGAACCCAGACCAGTACAGCCTTGTCCCCTCTCCTGTCCCCTCCCCATGTGTTCCATCCACACTCTAGGCCCTGAGGTGAAGCACAGACAAGCAAAAGGGACCCAGACAGGACCCCGCACTCCTGGCGTTAGCCTGACCCACCCCCGTCCTCCTGACTCCTAACACCTGTGCCTGGTCCTGCTAGTCCCTAGCACAGGGTTCTCCCTGCCATGCGTCCTCTGTTCCCCAGGACCGTGGGCCTGACCCCCCAATGACGTGGTCTGTAGGCCACGCGGGACAAGGCCGCAAAGCCCTGTGAGCTCCGATGGCCTCGCTGTCACCTGCAGAGCCCGCTCCGGACTGTCCTGGCCCCCCGTCCAGCCAGGCCTCCTTGCCACGGTGACCCAGGGGCCCCAGGCCTCCGTCTGCACCTCAGAGGGCCCTTAGGTACAAGCTGGAAATGAAATTTCTCAACAAGGGCCATCGGATCCCGCTTTCCGACTCCCGGCCCTAGCAAAGGAGGCCCAGGGAAGAGCCTGGTGCCACACACAGTCCCCTCCTAGCTACTCGACCAAATCCATTTCCGGGGAGACCTAAGAACCACGGGGGGCTCGTACTTGTGGCGACGGGCCCCCTTCCCACGCCTGTGGGTGCCCAGAGGCATCTTCTGAGTCTGAACACAGCGTGGGCAACAGCTCCCCAAACACACAAAACAGCATCCAGCCGGAGGGCCAGCACGTCCGGGAGCTCGCCGCACACCCAGGGCTGGCTCCCGGCCCCAGCACGTGGGCGCTGAGTCCAAGCTTGAGTGTCAGGGCCTCCTGCCTGCCCCCCACCACCTCCCTTCCAGAACCCACCGCCCAGCTCCCGAGGGCCACACCGGGTCCCCTCCGAATGCCCCCATGCCACCTGCTCCGGGTGTTTCCGCAGACCCCGAGCGGTGAGACACACACACAGGTGCCCTCGGGCTCGGGCCTGGAGGGGAGCAGGGCTTTGGGGCAGGGGGAGGCCACGGGATCCCCAAGGCCAAGCCCTCACCCGCACCCGTGCTCACGAATGGCATCATGCCACACCAGCTCACCCAGTCGCCCCTAACCCCGTTGGGACCCTCACTCAGCTTCAAGTCCGCAGACACAGGGTGACCTCTGAGGCCACCCAGACACTGCAGACGGCAGACCCGGTAGGCACCCAGTCGTGGGGCTCAGGGCCGGCCCCTGGGAGCATGGCCTCTCCCCACAGGCAGCCGCTCACACACACCTTCAGGCCAGGTCCTGGCCCCTCCTCTCCCCTGCTCCCCACACTAGCCCTCCTCCAGGGCGACCTCCAGGGTCAGAAGCAGTGTGGCCTCAGGGCCCCGGAAAGGGCTTCAGGATCACCAGTTTTCCCAAAGAAGAACCACGGGCCACCGAGCCGGCGCCATCTGGCTTCGACCTCCCAGGACAACGAATCGCCCCCAGGATGACTGAGCACCCCTCGGAAGCTCCCCGCCTGCCTGCCTCACCCAGCACGGCCCATCCTGGGATCCCTCGCCCACCGCAGGTCCGCTGCCCCCACCAGCTCCTTCAGGACAAAGATGTCACCCTGTCCCTCCCTTCCTTCCTGTGCTAGGGCCCCACACAGAGACCCAGAAAGCGCAAAACTTTCAAAACAGGGCAGTTGCATAAATAAATTCCTGGTGCGGAAGGAAGGAGGGAGGGGATGGGAAAGGGAAGGGAGGAAGAGGAGGAGAGGGAGAAGAGGGGGG
>NW_019154135.1:12194484-12266530 GCF_002288905.1 Enhydra lutris kenyoni | reverse complement strand
GGGGGGGGGAGGAGGAGGGGGAGGGGGAGGAGGAGGGGGGAGGGGGAGGAGGAGGGGGGAGGAAAAGAGGGGAGGTGGAGGAGGGAAGGGGGGAGGAAAAGAGGGGAGGTGGAGGAGGGAAGGGGGAGAAGAAGGGGGAGGAGGAGAGGGGAGGAGGAGGGGAGGAGGGCTGAGGGCCCCAGGCTGCTGACTGGCCACGCCCACTGCCCCAGCAGCCCACAGTCCAGGGGTGGGGAAGGCTCCCCCGTGCTCGAGAGTCACCTACCACATATTGGGGCTCTGCCCACCTCCCTGGGGTCCTTACAATAGGGGACACCCATTCTAGACAGGCCGCCTCCCGAGGTACTGGCCAGACCATGGGGTCCCAGGTGCACATCCTATCGGCATCCCCACTCGCCTCTCCTGGCCTCTCTGGGTTGCTTGACCTCCTTTAAACCCGGAACAGTAGACCCAGGGCATGGAGCTGTGGGCAGACTAAAGCCATGGCCACGTGCAGCCCTAGGGGGCTGTCTAGCATGCAGCAAGTGCCCGATAACGGCTCAGCCCACTGTCTAATAATCAAGTCCTGGGAGACACATCTGGAGGTCACACGGGCAGAACACAGAGACATACCCTCCCCTCTCCCTCTGTCTCCTGACCACAGGGAGGAGGCTGGGTGCTGCCCTGCAGAACATTCTAGAAGAGAAAGCTTTCTCCTTGGGGACAGTGCATCAGAACGTGTGAGCAAATGGGTTAAGGAAAGGCACCGGCGCTCTATACATCCGCTCGGCCCACTATGGCCTGAGGACACCGGCCCCTTCACCTCAAGGTCGTCAGGGGTGAGCGACACGCTGTTCGTGAAATGCACGTGAAGGGCCCTCTCGCTGGGACAGTGGGCTCCCACACTGTGGGCTGAACACAGCGGTGTGACGTCTTTGCCAGGGACACCGACCTCCACAACCCCACTGACCTTTCATGAGCACTCGGGACAGGCCAGCCACTGAGGGGGGATGTTGAAATCCAAACGTTTAGGGGAAACGAGCAAGAATCTTCATCTACCCTCTTGTCACAGGCCCCCCTCCCCAAGGCTCTGCAGACACACGGGGAGTCAATTCTGTGCGTGTGAGGAGGCACAACAGCCCCACGGTTTCCCTGTGCCAAACTCCTCTAAAATTAGTTTAGACGAACGATTTCCTCTGTATTCAAGACAGAGAAGAGACCAACATGTCACACGTCATCTCTTCCAAAGAGCAGCGCGCCCCAGATCTGAGACTACCTGGAGGGCTCTCCGTGGAGGTCATTCGCCGAGCCGCGATACGCTGGGGGATTTCGCACTGGGACCACTGAGGACACACGAGATCACACATGTGGTCAGGGGATGGGGACCCTCGGATGCAGAGGGGCTGAGCTAGGACCCACAGTACGGAGAGCACATAGCGAGTGGCCCTCTCGATTCATTCTGCCCCTTCTAGTAAAACATCTTTGCCCAGAAAATAAGCCAAAGGCCTTCAGATCAAGGCCACTGGCCTTGCTTCCCATGGGCTTCACCAAGGCGGAGGGACCGGGGCGTGCACTCACCATGATGTCGCCTTTCAGCAGCTGGGCGGGCTCGATGGCGATGTAGATGCTGCTTTGCGTTTCCGGGCCCACGTTGCTTTGGGACACACAAGAAGGTAAACCATGATGCAATTTCATGACTTAACAGAAAAAAACCCCTTTTGAGAAAATCGACCTCGCCTCTCAAACTCAGAGAGCACATGGAATACTCCACGTGGCCCTGGGATGCCCCTCCCCGGGGTCCAGCCGGCGTGTGGACTGTGCGTGTCGGTAACGAGCGGAGTGCGTGAGCGCCCAGGTGCCCCCCGCGTGCGGGTCCACCACGAGGCCCAACCATGACAGCAGCTCGTTCTGACCTACTTCTCACTCACGTTCTATTAATGTCCACAAAACACGTACAGCGAGCAAACAATAAAGCAAACCAGGAAAGCCCAGAAACTCAGACAAATTCTGAGGGCACCTGCCCATTGCCGAAAACACGCAGGGGAGAGAAGGCTCCCCAGTGCGGACCCTGTCACAGTACTCTGGGGTGCGGGCCTCCCCGCCCACCAGGCTCTGCGTCCACAACCCTTCCTGGAGCCAAGGTGCCCCTTCCAGCCCCCGGGCACTCCCCCGTCGACGCCCCAAGCCCTTCCCGCAGGACGGGTGGCTCAGGAAGGTGCATTTCCCGTGAGCACAGCACTTACTAGATCCCGGATGTGTACACGGGCTGCATGGCCTGGTAGAGCTTCAGGAAGGGCCGGCACACTGCAAGAGAAAGCTGTCCGTGAGACGCAGGACTGGACAGACAGACAGGAGTCTGACAAACAGCAAGGCAGAGGCAACCTGGGGCAAGCCGGCCCCTGTGCTGTGTCTGTGCTTTTGGGGAACAGAGCTGGAGTCAGACCACACAGTAGGGGACAGCGGGGCTCCCTGGGAGAGGTCCTCCTGGCCAAGGGACCCCGCACACAGTGACCAGGATGCCTGGACGGGGCAGGGAGGGAAGGCAGACCGGGGAAGCGCAGGGTCCAGGACAGGCCGCACATCTCGAGCGCGGTGTGTGGACGCTCACCTCCGCCCGCGTCGAAGTTGGGAGTGCCGTGAAGGATGACAAAATGCAGGAAGAGCGGCGAGGCGTTCATCTTCACCGTCCCCGACAGGAGCCCGCTGAGAAACTGCACGTACCTGCAACGGACAGCGGCTCAGGGTTCCCACGGGGGTCCCCATGGCTCTGAGCCCACGCGGGGCCACACACGCAGGGAGACCGAGCCTGCTGTCCCGGGGCGCCGGGAGGGGACCCAGCCCCACTGCCCACATCCAGGCAGGGCTCGACCTCCAAGTCCGACCCTGACGAGCACAGCCCGGGCACGTGACCCTGCAAGGATCCCTGGACACCACCCACTGCACGTGGCTGGGCACCCAGTGCAGAACCGCGGCTCCCATGCTGGGCCTGCACCCACACCACAAGCAGCCCTTCTGCCCCCAACCCAGAGCCATGCGGGCTCAGGCCATAGGGCCATCACGGTGTCCCCAGAACCACACAGGGTCAGGCCACGGGGCCATCACGGTGCCCTCCACCCACAGGGGAAAATGGGAGAGTGAAGGAGAAGACCTGTGACAGGGTTACTCTCCCCTCACCTCCCACCCCATGGGGAGACCCTGGCCAGGCTCTGTGCTGTTCCTGGCCCCGGGAGGGCCTATCGCCAAGCACACATGGGTTTTGGGATGAGAAAAAGGTCACCTTGAGACTTATAACCAGCATGCCTGTGACCAGAGAGTTCATTAAAGAACAACTGACCCCAGTCCCCTCCTGACAGCACCACTGCTAAGAGAAGAACATATGACAAAGGTCCTCCATGTGTTTATTTTTGTGAACCGTGTGGACAGGGTGGAGAGGGCACCCTGTCCCCTCCCTCCAGCTGTGACAATCACGCCCATGGCTAGTGCTTCATGTCGACAAGGCCGAGCTCAGCAGAGGGCCCTTGGCTCTGCGTACGCAGCCAGGGGCCTGCTCACCCCCAGCGCAGGACCCTAACCCCAGCAGGGTTGGGGCAGCAGCCCCAGGCAGCACATCTCCTGCCCCTAACAGTCTCCGGGGCCTACAGGCAGGTGGCTGACGACCAGCAAATCCCCAACACAGAGCGGAGCCACCGGTGGCTGGACCGCCACGTGCCTGCGCGCTGCTCAGTCCGCATCCGGCCAGCCCCGCAGGAGCATCGCTGCACGCCAGGGACCCTGGGTGCACAGAGCACACATCTCTCCTCTCCGCGCCCCAGTTCCACGCCAGTGTGCACGTCAGGGAGGAGTCAGGAGACGCTTCACAGTAAACCACACGGTGAACGTTCATGGATTTCCTGCTGGGGCGGCCTCGTCCCGCTGTTCTCAAAAGCAGTCAGCACACGCGCAAATGCCTTGTCCAAACACGCAGCTGAGTTAGGGGAGGCGGGACACGGACAGGTGACCAGGACGTCTCCTCATGGCCACTGCAAAGCACCCGTCAGCACCAAAGGAAAGAGAATTGGTTCCCGGGTGAAGACAGGAGCAGCGAGAGAGAACGGAAGGTTTGCGCCCCCAGTTCAACTGGCACACGGGCAGGAACCACATTTGCCTGCGGCAGTAAAGGGGGTGGGAACCTGACAGCTCCCTTAGCGCCCAGTGTAGGGGCCCTGTTCCAAACAGCTCCTCTGCCTCTCACTGTCTCCTCTCTCTCTGGTGGAAAGGAATTCCCTGTGATGACGTTTTCCATGCTTCCTCTCAACTAAAGCAAGAAGGTTCAGGAACCGCACGTGTTGGAGGGGAGACAGATGGCAGGGCACGTGCGTCACCCCTGCGCCAAAGCAGCTGGAAATCTGCACATGTCCAACACATTCCTTACCACCAGGGACGAGGGCAGAAATGCATGGTTGGGAGTTTCCTCGAATTCCCCTAAACGCTGACCTGCCCTGGACACCGCTCAGATCTCCCCGAACACGTATGTGTATCAGAACTAGCATGACCATGTCCCGTGGCTCAGCACGAGGACCCACTGTAAGGGCACAACCTTCCCTAAGGCTTCCTATCTTCCCCTCCGTGGTGCTCGTGGGGGCCACATGGATGGTGGGGAGACATGAGCTGGGCCCCTGCACCAGGACGGGACCCAAGCTGCCAGTTACCTAGCGTTCCCCAGCACTCCCGTCCCTGGCTGTGCAGGAGGCCCTGTGGGAGAGCCACTCTGCCTCCAAGCATGAGAAGCCTGGGGTGGGGGGCTGCAGCGGGCATGCTCCCTGAGGAGAGAGGAAGGGTGCCTGCTCCCCTCTATCTACCCTGTCCCCCATGCACGTGCTCTTTGAGACACACAAAGGGTCATGTCCAGACTATAAAAATGTCAAAAGCCAAATAAAGTTATGCTGGGAAAGGTTGGTCATCAGACACAGCTGGAATCCTCATTTCTGCAGGCCGGTCCCTTTACCAGGCAGGGTCGGACACGGGAATGACCCCACCAGGGGCGCCCTCGGGACCCCTTCTGCCCCGCACCCCTGGGAAGGTGAGCTCACCAACCCGGTATGAAATAAGGCTTGGAGGGGCTTGCTGCTGAGGCCCCAAGCCTCGCAGGCCATAAACCCCAGCAAGCTAATTAATTCACTCTCCCAGGAGACCCCGTTGAAATGGGTTTCTTGAGCTCAGTGGAGACAGAGGCTGCACAGTGCTCCCTCGGGGCAACGGGGACCACTGGGAGGGTCCCCATCACGGTGTCCATCCCACAGACGCGGCCATCCTGGGCTCCTCCGGACGCATCTGAGCGGTCATCTACCTACTCGAGAATGGTCTGTGAGCATCTCCTACTGCAGGAGCTGGGTGGATGGCCTTCCTCTCCTCTCCGGGTGTAGGGAGACTCGCCAGGGAAGGCAGAACAGGACTCACACCACCTTTACACAACGTAAATCCTACAGCTTCCGGAGCACCCAGATAGGAGGGGAACGTGAACGCTGTGGGCTTGCTACGGTGAGAAAGTATTTTTCCACGTTCCACAGTCTCGCGTTGCTATTAAAAATACTGTAAGTTGGGGACGCCTGGGTGGCTCAGTTGGTTAAGCAGCTGCCTTCGGCTCAGGTCATGATCCCAGCGTCCTGGGATCGAGTCCCACATCGGGCTCCTTGCTCGTCAGGGAGCCTGCTTCTCCCTCTGCCTCTGCCTGCCATTCTGTCTGCCTGTGCTCGCTCTCCCTCCCTCTCTCTCTCTGACAAATAAATAAATAAAATCTTAAAAAAAAAAATACTGTAAGTTGTAAGAGCAAAAAAGAAGAAACTAAGGCAAACTTCTTCCTCGTCGGGTGCTGAGCATTCTGAGTGGCCGGGAAGGAAGAACAAACATCACGCGATGGTCTCAACAGATGCAGGAGAAACACTGGGCAAAACACCACTTCCGCTTAGGACGGAAGCCACAAGACAGTGGGTGTAGAAAGAACACCCCTCGTTGTAAAAAGGCTGCGCACGGCAAGCCCACAGCTAGCATCACACTCACATGAGAAGCTGAAAGCTTCCCCCTGAGACCAGGAACAAGACAAGGGGGCCTGCGCTCACTGCTTTCATTCACGTGGTATCGAAGTCCACGCCACAGCCATCAGACAAGAAAAAGAAATGAAAGGCACGCAATCAGAAAGGAAGATTTCAACCTGTCCCAGTTTGCAATGACGTGATATTATAGCAGAAAAGCCTAACGACTCCCCTCAAAAACTGTTAGAACTAATAAATGAAATTAGTAAACTCAGAATATAAAGTTAATACACATCATTCCGTCGCCTTGCTATGGGATAATGACGCACCAACCCTAACAAGAGATGCAGAAACCAGCCCTGACGACGGCCTCAACAAGACTGAAAGTAACGTAAGAGTAAAGTTAACCAAAGAGGCGAAAGACGGGCATGCTGGAAACTCTAAGACACTGATGGAAAAAACGGAACAAGACACAAAGAAACGGGAAAATGTTCAATCCTCATGGAAGGGAAAAATAACACTGTTAACCTCAGTCTCTAGATTCAATGCAGTCCCCATCAAAATTCCTATGGCATTTTCCACAAAAACAGAAAGAAAACCTTAAAATTTGTATGGAACTCGGGCACCCGGGTGGCTCGGTGGTCCGATTCTTGATTTCAGCTCAGGTCCTGATCTCAGGGTCGTGGGACGGACCCCACCCCCACCCCCACCCCAGCCTTGGGCTCCACGCTCAGCAGGGAATCTGCTCCAGATTCTCTCCCCACTCTCCCTCCACCCCTCTTAAAATAAACAAGTAAATCTTTTTTTTAAAAAAGGGCAGAAGGGGCACCTGGGTGGTCAGCGGGTTAAGCCTCTGCCTTTGGCTCAGGTCATGATCCCAGGGTTCTGGGATCGAGCCCCGCATTGGGCTCTCTGCTCTACTGGGAGCCTGCTTCCTCCTCTCTCTGTGCCTGCCTCTCTGCCTACTTGTGATCTCTGTCAAATAAATAAATAAAATCTTTAAAAAATAAAAAAGGGCAGAAGATCAGAATAGACATTTTTCAGAAAAAGACCTGACACCCAGCAGACATGTAAAAAAGCGCACAGCGTCACTCACCATCAGGGAAACACACACCCACACACAGGGAGATACGGTGCCACACCTGCCAGGACGGCTATAGCCCACACAGGAGACAACGGGTGCTGGCGAGGATGTGGAGAATTTGGACCCCTCGTGCCCTGTTGGTGGGAATGCTCATGGGCGCAGCCACCATGGAAAACAGTAGGGAGGGTCCTCAAAAAGCTTAACGCAGGAATACCATATGGCCCAGGAACCCCACGGCTGGGTTATCTACCTGGTGAAACAGAACCACAGCCGCACGCCGGGTTCACTACAGCCACGCCGACAGTAACCTAGCTACGGGGCACCTCATGTGTCCGCCCGCGGATGGACAGGTGAAGGTGTGGTGTAGAGACAGCACAGACCACGAGTCAGCCATAAAGAAAGGATGAAATCCTGCCATTTGCAACAGCTTGGATGGCCTGCGAGGCACTATGCATCACAAAATAAATGAGACAGGAAAAGACACTTACATGTGGAATCCCAAAAAACAAAACAAATGAACAAACAAAACAAGCTCAAAAGCTCACAGATACAGAGAACAGAGCGGTACTTGACAGAGGCAGGGTTTGTGGGATGGGCAAAGGGAGGGATGAAGAGAGGGAAGAGGGGAGGAGGGGGAGGAAGGAAGGAGGAGAAGGGGGATGGGGAGGAGGGGGAGGAGGGAGAGGAAGGGAGGAGGGAGAGGAGGTGGAGGAGATGGGTCTGACTGCAAACAGTCCTGGACATTGGGGACTCCCAGGACAAAAGGAGGAGGGCCTGTGGCGGCCTGGAAACCCCTTTCCCAGATGGAAGAATCGAGGCCCAGCTCCTGACCAACACGCCCGTGGCCGGCGCCCCGGGGGTGTGGAACCCTCCATCTCCTGTCTGCCAGCCACGCCCGCCGGCACCTCGGGGAGCAGAGGTAAGGGTGAGCCGCACAGGACGGGAAAGCACCCTGGCAACCGTCTTGGCAATTCTTGGCCAATTCCCTGCTGTTCGCTTTCAAATAACAGTGCGGTGACCTCCTCGGCTGGGCCCAGAGGGTGGCGTGGACTCACCTGGGGGCGCGGGGCAGGAGGAAGTCTGCTCCCCCAGGGCCCTCCGCCACCGGGACTGAGCATCTCCCAGGGGCAGAGCCGAGCGCCGGAGAGGGAGCGGTGGGTGGGCCGGGGGGCCAACGTGAGGAAAGGCCTCAGGGCGGACAGCCTAGTGCAGGAGTCAGCCAACCACACACCTGCTGTGAGGCCACGTTCACTCTCATGCTGGGCCCGCCATGACAGAGATCACGCAGCCGGCGGGGCCCCGACCAGCTACTCGCCAGCAGGTTAGAGACGCGGTTCGCCGACCCCCAGTCCAGCAGATAGAGCCCAGTCCCGACATTGTGGCGCGAATCCACAGCCGCCCTGAGTGTGGAGGCCCCGGCGTGAAACGTGGAGCACGTGGTGGGGGGGTCCTGGGCCCACCTCCCAGAGCCAGCCAGAGCCGAGGCTCCTTGGCCACCCACACGCGCAGTGGCCCTTCTTCCTCGTTGGGCACCCACCAGGCTGGCCAGGGAGATGTCCCTTCTGTCCCAATTTCTGAATCGTAAGATATCACTGAACTGTTGGCTCTGGCTCAGGGACGCATACGTACCGCTTCTGGGAAGGCTGCATTAGGGCTGAAACTTTATCATCATAGAACTTCTTCATTGCAAACCTGTCGAGGGCCTGGTCAGCGCTGAGGAAGGAAAGAGAGAGAATCAGCACAGCATTAACCGTGGACGCCGCGGATGGCCGGGTGACGGGGGCAGGGGCTACGGCCTGGCAGGTCTGGACCACCGTCCAACACAGCGGCACCCTCTCTCCAGGTGGCACAGCTCCCAGGATAGCCACCCCCCAGGCTCCTTCCCCCAGGCGGGCACAAGGCTGGCATCCCAAACTGTCCCATTGCCACACCGGCCCCATGACAGCAGGGAAGTAGCAGAGAGCTGTGCGTGAGTGTCGGGATCCCAAGGGTTTGGGGCACAGCAGTTAACACTACCCTTAGTGACCACCAGCAAGCCCTGGGGGCCAGCTCGGGACCCACAAGGAGTCACGACCCTCAGCAGGCCTTGGGGGGGGGGGGGAGTCACACAGCGGTGGCCGCGCACGAGCAGAGTGCGCTCAACAGGACCCTCAGAAAACCCTGCAGCTGGGCGTTCACGATCTGGTTGATCTGACGGATCCGTCCCACATTGTGGGACACGGACGCGAGAGGTCACAGCGACCGAGTCTTGCTCGAGCCCAGAGCTTCCCAGACAACCTGATCGGAGCTGGGCTCTTCCCTCACAGAGTGCACGCACGCGGCCCTGCGGAACACGGGGATCCACCGAGTGCATCTGTCCTGGGCTGCGCAGGGGGCGGGGGGGGGGGGCGCGGGGGGGGGCTGGCCCAGACGGAAGGTTGCCTGCCCGCAGCACTGAGCCTTCACCGTCATCGACGGTGCATGTTTTAAGCTGAGAAGTACCTTACACGGAGCTTCACTTGCAAGCGTTCCTCTTCCCAGAGCTCACGGGTCTTACTAAACGCTGACAGTGTACTTCCGGCTCGTGTGTGTGTGTGCGTGTGTGTTTGTGTTCGTTCAGGAATAACGTCACCGTCGGCGTTAATACTCCCGCTGACGGTCTCCCCGATCACCCGTCCCCAGGGTGCCGACCCAAGAAGCTTCCTTCTCCTTCTGGATTTCTCCTCTCAGAGGCCATCCGGAGCACGGTTCGCAACAGAGATCTTAGAGATGCGTGCTCCCCGTGATGGCTTCTGGGAATGCCAACGATCAAGGACACAAACGTGTGGGAGGCTGGTCGCCACGGCGGGCTCGGAGCAGGGAATCAGGAGACGCTGCCTCGACGGGCACAAAGCAGCCCCATGCCTAATGACCTAACGCCGCCTCCATGCTTGGCGGCTGGGCCCCCTCCATGCGGCCGCTCGGGCGCACATCCGGGAAAGTGCAGTGATTGGGAAGAACAGGGCCGAGCAGTGCTGCTGTGGCGAAACATGAGGACGACCCGAGCAGATCGGCCGGGATGCGGTCCGGTGCCCCGTCTGGGCTCCGCAGGGGTCTCGGCAGGAGCAGCCGCCTCGGGCTCTGGCACACACACAAACGCTCATTATCACCAAGAAGGGCTCTGGGTTTCATGGGGGCTCGGGTTTCCTCCTGGGCCGGCCCCAGCTCCGCCGTCTGTGTCCAGAAAAAACACTTGGGAAGTCAGACTCCACTCCTTGCTGCTGGAAAGGGCAGGACTTCCCAGCTAATGTGAACAGCGCGTGCACGTCCTCCGAAGGGAGCAGCCCTGCCCCACAGAGCGGCCACCCAGACGACGGGGTGAAGGCACACCCACAAAGGACGGTGCTTCTGGACCAGAGTTCAGTGTGAGTGAGATGTGGGCTCAGGGCGCGTGCCTCTGGGGGCACCCTGCATCCAGGAGACCCCACGCCGCTCCAGCGCCCACAGGCTGCCCCAGCCTCGCTGCACCTGCCAGCCCAGCCTCCTGCGGGCTGGTTCCCTATGGCTGTTCCACCTCCTGGGGGCCCAGTGGGACCAGGCTTCCCACTCACGGGCCAGGAGACCAATAGCAGGCCGAGCCTCGGGTCTGTCATCTGTACAGTGTGAGCATGAGAGCAGCCCCCAGGTCACTCAGGGGGATGGAGGGGGAGAAGCCCAACCTGCAAAGTACTTCCCAGAGACCCAGGGCTCATGAGGCCACTCAGCTTCACAGGGCACGAGGCGCCCGGTGAGACCGCACAGGCCTTGCCTTTGGTACGGTCACGTCCACCCCTGCGGGGGTGTTAGAGAAGGACGGCACGCTCACTGCTCTCCCGCCACCGCCACGGAAGACGCCAGTGCGAGGCAAACACGGGGCACACCAGTGGCTGGGGCTGCTCCCGGCCGAGCCCCCACCCCTTCCCAGACCTCCCGACGCCCCCAGCAGCGCAGACGCCCCGCATACCTGGCTGACACGTTGGTGAAGTGCATGTAGGAGGATATGACCACGCCGATGCGTCCCTTTCCACCCTGCGGGAGACAGAAGAGGGACTTGGTTTCTCTCGACTCCTGAGGCAGCGACAGAAGGCTCGCTCGGTCCGCTTGGGACGACAAAGAACTAGTGTTGTTGGGGGAGCCACGGCCAGCTTCCTCTGGTCCCTGTGCTGGGGGACAGCAGCACTGAGCCCAGCAGGCAGCAGACACGCCTGGGGCACCCGTGGGCCCCTCGAGGACAGGTCTGCAGAGAGGCGGCCACTCGGCTAACCAGGTCCCACCGGGGCCATGAGAACGTGCGAGGAGGAAGCACTTAGCGTGACTTCACTATAGGTGACAGGGCCTAACGCCCACCTCACAGGCTGAGGGGTCTGAGAGCTGTGCACACCATGCAGAGGGCCCAGAGGGCATCACAACTGCCACCTGCCACCACCAGCCTGGCCCTGCCCAGTTCCACAGGGACAATGGCCCCAACATGCAGGGCTCAGCCCATGACTACAGACATATACAGCCTGAACGGGGAAGCCACCAGAACCGCAGGCCAATGGGAACCATGGGACCCATGGGACCCAGGGGAGTGGGTGTGTGGAAGCACCACAGCCGTGATAGGTCACCTGCACCCAGGGCCACAGACTGCCACCTTCTGGAACATTCTGCCATGACCCAGATCGACGGTCGGCAAACCACAGTGCACAAGCCACTTCTGCCCAACCCACATCCTGCAACCTGTGAGCAACGTGGTGCCATGTTTTAGGACAACTGAAGAAGAGTCAAGAGTCAAAATACCCTTCCGTGCCACACGGCAAACACGGAAAGCCCAACCATGACTGTGCGTGTGACAGGAACATGCCACACCCGTCTGTCCAGGCGCCTCGGGGACCAGATCCACAGGCAACGGCACGGGCAAACACTTACAAGACCCTGCAGCACCCAGAGCCCAAAATATTTGCGGTCTGGGTTTTTCACGAGAAGTTAGGCAGCCCAGACAGAGGAGCACACGAAGCTAGAATGGCAAGGCCATGGACACGCGCGTCCCCACATCTATCCTGGAAAAGAAAAAGCGGAGCAGGGAAGCCTGGGTGGCTCAGTGGGTTAAGCCTCTGCCTTTGCCTCAGGTCATGGTCTCAGGGTCCTGGGATCGAGCCCCACATCGGGCTCTCTGCTCAGCGGGGAGCCTGCTTCTCCCTCTCTCTGCCTGCCTCTCTGCCTACTTGTGATCTCTGTCAAATAAATGTGTAAAAAAAAAAAAAAAAAAAACAGAAACAAAACAAAAAAACCAGCGGAGCAAATCCAGGCCGTGACCTCCACCGGAGCAAATGCCTCTCCACGGTGTGCACGTGGGGACCGCGGAGACATGGCCAGTTCCTCCCCACGCGGCTACTAGTCCGCTATGAGGAAACGTCTCCCCGACCACGCCGGGCATGCGTAGGGCCACGAAGCTGTCACACCCAGGCAGTCCCTGTGTCTGTGACGACCCTGAGAGTCTGAACTCCAGCAGGACGTCAGGACCGTGGCCTGCACCAGTGCGGCACAGGGCACCACACCTTCCAGAAGACCCATAGGCTGTGTCTGCTCAGCCCGTCGCCCGTGGGCAGGTGAAGGCAAGGGGCCCCGGTGCAAAGCCACACAAACCCGTCCTGTGCAGCGGACCAGAGGGCAGGGCCGTCCCCGTGCTGGGCCTGGGTCTGCCTCCCTGCGGCCAGGGGCCCCGCTCCGCTCCCGTTCCTGGGGCGCATGGAAGGAAGCACACCTTTTGCAGAACTCACAGGTTTGCAGGAATGATCCCAATATCACCCCTGCCACGAACCAGATGAACTTCTGTTAATGCCGACATTGCAAGTTCACGTTGAGTGAGGACGCCTCACTCATGGCATGTTTTCTAGAACGTCTCGGAAAGGGCTTGCACGTCCCCAGAACAAAGCAAGAGGGGAGCAAGTGGTTTCCAAGAACTCCTGATGTGCTCCCAGTAACTCCCGCTAACAAGACTTATCCCGGGGCGCCTGGGGGGCTCAGGCGGGTACGTGTCTGCCTTCGGCTCAGGTCATAGTCTCAGGATCCTAGGATCGAGCCCTGCATCAGGCTCCCTGCTCAGCGGGGAGCCTGCTTCCCCCTCTGCCGCTCCCCTCCTCCTTGTGCACATGCATACACTCTCTCCCAAATAAATAAATAAAATCTTTAATTAAAAAAAAAAAAAAAGGCTTGTCTATGGAGCCAAGCGTTGGGTAGGACCACACATGGTCTGGACATCTCTCTGCAGTGAGTCTGTCCCCTGTGACACAGACACTGTAAGTGACAGTGCAAGTGACTTCGTTAAAAAGGGAAGTCGATGACCAAAATGGGATGAGTAGTTAAGGGGAGCCTCCTGAGGACCAGCACCGCAGAACCTTCTGGGGGCCCAGGTGGCAGCGGCCAGGGAGAGCAGGACCTGGTTTCTCACCTGCGCCAGGTCTGCTAGAGTGCTCCGGTCCCTGCTGGGGACTGCTGCTCAGAAAGCCTTACGCACTGAGCTCCAGGGGAAGCATCCCCGGAAGCACCAGGCCAGGCCTGATGGAAAGCAGTTGGTTTTAACTGACAAGAATTGGTTTAAGAAACAGAGAAAAAGCCTATCTTCTTTTGAAGTTTGCACCAAAACATAAATCCAGAGAGAAGATCCTTAGTATAACGCCACCCTGAAAGGCTCCAGGGAACGTAATTTCACAAGCAAACGAACGGGGAGCCTGGCTGTTTGCTGGAGCGAGTAAGCGAGTCGGGTGTGAGCAGAAGCAGGGAGAGGAGAGCAGGAAACGCCTCACCCGTTCGTGTGCTCCCTGCTCTGCTGGGAGCCAAGGGGCCCGTCGCACACCGCCACCGAGGCCCACCGCCGTCCCGCAGCCCTCATGCAAGTGGGTCTCAGAACCCCTGGGGGACAGTGGCTCGGACAGCCCAGCATAGCTCGAGGGGAAGGGTCTTGCCAACTAAACTAAATCCAAGGCAATGGGTTTTCCTGCAGCTTTTGAATGTGAGAAGATCTGAAAAAGATATTTGAAGAAGGAAATAGGAACACACTAGAGAAGTGGAGAGAGTCCCTGGGACATGGTGTGTAACGTACAAAGTGAGGAGGGGCCCCTTCCCTCTGGGAGCACTGTCCTTTCCCAGGGTGCCCCCCACACGCTGCACCAGCGCACGCGGGTCTGCGGAAACCACCGTCCTCATGGAGCAGCCGGCCTCCGGGCTTCCCCACGCAGGACACTGGCCTTCTGTCCAGCCTCGTTTTCCACCCATCAGACCTGAGGACCAGGAAGCACAGGACGGCAGCAAGAAACCAGAGGAGGAAGAGAAGAGCTCCCAGGAGGTCAGAGGTCAGGTGCGGCCAGCTCCAGCCACGCTGCCAGGGGGCAGCCTAGTCCCGTCCCCCTCAAGCAGCCAGCTGGGTAGGACCACGTGTTCACAGCTAACAGCATCCTCCCCCCTGGCTCAGGTGGACCAAGTATAAGTGGGAGTTGGACAGCATCCGAACCGCGCCCTGCTCCTTCTCCAAAGGGCTTTCCGGAAAACACAAACCACATCCAGATAAAATGTTTCACCACCGTGGATGCCTTCCGTTCATTTAAAAATGCGCAGGTGTGCGTTCAGTGCCCCCAGGCCTGCCCATTCTAGAGCCCGGCTCCGGGAGAGTGAGGACTCTTCCCTTCGTAAGGGCGGGTGTGTGAACGTGACCTCCAACACCAGCAGATCCGCACGTGCCCGT
This sequence comes from Enhydra lutris kenyoni, assembly GCF_002288905.1. NCBI lineage: Eukaryota > Metazoa > Chordata > Mammalia > Carnivora > Mustelidae > Enhydra > Enhydra lutris. Next base: position 12,251,742 of record NW_019154135.1, on the reverse strand, counting down.
GGAAGGAGGTCTCCGCGGGACCCCGCGGCCCCGCCCCCCAGCCTAGCACCGAGAGGAACTCACCCTACAGTGGATGACGACCACGTGCTGGGGGTCGCTGTTCAGCCAGGTCTCCTGCGCCTTGCAGATGGTGCACACCTGGTCCAGGGGCGGCGCGTGCAGCTCCGGCCAGCCCACGTCCAGGATCTGCAATGAGAGACGGGCTCTGTCTCTACAGAGACCCTTCACGTGCCGGTAAGCAATGCTGCCACGTGTTCCCTCCCTAAGGCCGCCTGGGAGCTGTGGCCGGGCGCCTTCCCTGGAAGGGAACATGGGGGGGTATTATGTTGCCCCCGTGAGACGTCCGTGCCCGTCTTATCTGCTGTCCTGCAGCTGGGACGGCAACCCGAGAAAGGGCTTTCAGTGCCACTAATGGGGCGCAGCTCGTGGGGCGGGCAGATCTGGCCCGGCCAGATCTGAAACAGGAGTTCTTGGTTGGAGCTGGTGCCAAAATTCCTCAGTGCAGACTAAAATCAGAGCTTGGGAAAATGCAGGGGGCTGTTCCCCATGTACCGCGCAGGAGACGTCCCAGAGAGCAGCCCAGCCCACATGCCTCAAGGAAAACACGCTCCTCTCGGGACAGGAGCCTGCCCACGAGGGAAGCACCCTGAGCCCGGGTTATAGCTCAGAGCAAGAACAGAGACGGTCTTCACTGCGTGACACAGAATACAATGTCTGTGCATGGGAACAGCCCCCCACCCGAGCCACCTGACAGCCTCCAGCACCCCCGCCCGGAAGCCTGCCTAGCCATGCAAAATGCATCCTATTCTACCTTCGTTTTTTTTAAGGGGAGTCGGAGCTCTCTTCTATGAAAGTAATAGGAACCGTGCAAAATGATGGGAAAATTTCAGAAAAATCCCAGGAACTAGAAAATATCGCATATCCCTTCCACCATGCAAGGTAACAGCTTTAACACTGAGGAATCCCTTAGATTTTTTCTGTGTAGTTGAGCAGAGCTGAGAGGCTATCACACGGGACCTCTAGGACCTGCTTTATTAACTGGCATTAAAACAGGCAATTCGGCACACACCACACTCCCACTCCAGCGGCGGCCGGACATTCCGATGTACGGCACACACAGACTACACACACTGTGGCTCACACGCATGCACAAGCTTAAAGCCCTCCCTAAATCTTTCCGAGAAAGATGAACGCACAGAGGGGAGAGCATGACAGGTGGCAGGAGGGAGACCCCGGCAGTGGAAATGTCTGGTGGATCCCGCCAACCTCGGCCTCTGGCATCAACACGTTACTGCGAGCTAATGTGTGGTGCTCCCACTGCAGAAGACTGGGGCTACGTGGGGTCTCTCAGTGTATTTTCACAACATACCATAAACCCAATTATTTCAAGTGAAAGAAATTAACAGGGACACCTCTCTGGCTTAGTCAGTAGAACATGTGACTCTTGATCTCAGGGTGGTGAGTTCAAGCCCCACAATGGGGGCAGAGATTGCTTAGGGAAAAAAACAACAACTCAAACACAAAAACGACAACCCACAGATAAGAGTTCCCAACACCCCTTAGGACGTCACGTGCCACAGAGACTTGAATGGCTTTGCACGAGCAGATATGCCTCAGGGATGTTTGATGAAACCCAGAAAGTAAAGGGCTAAGGTCGTACCTTTGGGTTGAGCTTCGTAAGGTCATATCTCTTTTCGGAAAGGTTTAACACCTGTGAAGGGCAAAGAAAAAGCCATCAGACAAGTTCAGGACCTTGGAGGTCAAAGAGGAAACAGTGTTCACACTTCCCGCGCCGTCTGCCTTCAAGGCACTGAGGAGTCTGAAAGACTGAAACTCTCATGGAAATGTTACTGTCACGGAATGAAACCCAAACAGCATACATAGGGACGGTGGACAGAATTGTGGTGGGGGGGGGGCGGTGGGCAAGAAGCCAGGCTTGCTGGGGGGGGCGGGGCAATGAGGGCCAGAGCCGGCGGGGGGCCCCACCATGCACACAGTAGCAGCCAGGGGCCTGGGGGAGGAGATCAGGTCCCCTATGGCAGAGACAGTGGAGCTCCAGGCCCCGTCCAGGTCTGCTTGGGGCACCCGGCTCTGCCCCAGCCGGGGTCCACAGCCCTTCTAATTGGACCAAGCTGCTGCCCAGACCCGTGGGCCATAGGCCTGGTCCCATTTAAGGACCAGGTCCCTGCCATCTGGGGCCCAGGGCCCTCCCGAGTATCTGGGGCCAGTGAACGGACGGGAGGGAGGACAGGTGCAGGGACCAGGAACGTGCTGACCCCTGGGCCAGAGGAAGGAGGGTGTGCCTGCAGAGCAGATGGCCTGGGTCAGAAGGGCAGCCGTCCCAAAGGTGCCAGGCCCCAGGCAGACGTCTGGGTTCTGGGCTGCAACACGCTTTCGCTGGCTACCATTAGGCCATGCTGAGGACTGGCATGCAGGGAAGAGGCAGGTGCTCGGGGGCCAGGAGAGTGCTGCTCTGCCCAGCATGACCGCTTGGGGCCAGTCTGACCATCTGGGGCCAGCAGTGACCGCTCGGGACACACTGACCTCTCCGGGCCGGCACTGACCCCTCGGGCCACCCTGACCTCTTCGGGCCGGCGCTGACCCCTCAGGCCACACTGACCTCTCCGGGCCAGACTGACCACTTGGGGGCCGGTACTGACCGCTCGGGGCCAGCACTGACCTCCTCGGCCAGCACTGATCATTCAGGCCACACTGACCGCTCCAGGCCGTACCGGCTGCTGGGACGGAGGCACGGCCCCCTTGGATCCCCTCTGTCTCTGGGCCACTCTCGCAGACAGCCATGTGGTCATGCCAGAGGGTGGCAATCACGGCCTTATCAAGCAGGGCAAAGGTCAGCAGCTTCACCAGATAATGAGGCCACGTGGGAGCAGGTGCGGACAAGGTGTGGGACTCTCATCCGATGCACGGTCACATCGGGACAACCCGGGGCCGTCGCACAGGGGCCGCCGCCGCAGGAGTGCACTGGGTAGCCAGGGGACACACGGGACTCTGGCCCACACTTCTTTGGGGGCTCCCTCTTACGAGGTCATATGGGTCCCCAGGGCACAGCGGCTTCCAGGACCCCGCCCTCTGTCCTCGGGGTTCAGGCCAACAGGAGGGAAAGACTGGGCTTTGACACCAGGGATGCTGGATGCTTTGAAACCACTGGGGCTGATGGGTCTGTCTGATGCTGAATGCGGCCACAGCAGGGGGGCTGCCCACCCTCAGGCGCCCAGGGGCAGCCGCCATGGGCAGGCGCAGCAGGTGGCACGAAAGACTAGAGGCCCGGAGGGAGGGAGTCCCAGAGCATCTCCGTGAAACCAGGTACCTGGAGGACCAGATGCGCGGAGGCATGGGACCACGTCCCCCCACGGGTTTAGCAGCCACCCCGAGACACTCGGTACCTCTTCGTATTTCCGGTAACTCAGTGTCTCCCCAAGTATGGTGCTCTGTGTCCCCTGACTGTCCCCGCACTCCCTGGCTCCCCCGTCCTCCTGCTCAGTGCCCTCCCCCACTCACCAGGTAGTTGTCCCCGTGCTTGGACCTCAGCATCCGTGTCACCTCCTGCAGGCCGCGCAGGTAGGACTCCTCGGAGCAGCTGGCGGGGAAAGACACGGCGATGATGCGCTCAGTGATGTAGATGAGGTCCAGCTCGCGTCCGTCCTCCATGGTGCAGCTCAGCCCCGCGGGCCTAGGAGCAGGGCCAGAAGCAGGGTCAGGAGCGGGGTCAGGAGCAGGGTCAAGAGCAAGGCTAGTCCCCAGAGCAGCGGACGGGTCAGCCTCTGCACACACAGCTCACACAGGAGCCCGCGTGTCCTCTTTCGTGCAAGCATGGCTGTGTGCGGCTCTCTGCTGAGGACGCCCGGGTGCTAGGGGCGGGAGCGGTGGGACAGCAGGTGGGAGGGCAGGGGCGCAGAAGCAGGAGGGTGGAGAGCAGGACCACCAAGTGCTCCCATCCTACAGAGGGGAGGGCCTGGTGAGGCCAGGATGGGGCCTCCTGCCCACAGCGCCCCAGCTGCACCTGCATCACAGGACGGTGCTGTGGAGACCATGGTCGAGAGCCGTCCCTCCTCCCCCACCCGCCATCTTCCTCCTCCTCTTCCTCCTCCCCCTTCTCTCCTCCTCCTCCAGGAGGACAGGCCCCCAGGGCTGAGGGTGGTTGGGGACGAGACGCCAGGTCAACCCCAATGGGGTGATGGCCCATGGCAGAACCACGGGGAGACACGGGACACACACAGGACGCGGGTTTGGACCCAGAGCCCATGAGCTCTGGGGGTTTGCGGCTGTCGCCTATCTATGACCGCCTCTTTCTTCTGTGTTTCTCTCCTGACTTTGGAAAAATTCAGAAACATACAAAACCACTTCACAATCATCTGACTTCCAAAGGACCCCACATGCCCCCCCACATCCTGCTACCTCCGCCAGCTTTCGGATTCAAAGAAATCCCAGATGCTCCACAACTTCATGTATAAATACGTTAGCATTTCTTTCTAGAAGATAGACACTTTTTAGAAATACCTACAAGGTCATTACCAGACCCCAAATCATAAACTTGATTTTCAAAGCTGATTTATTCCTACCAGGAGGCAGACGATCGCGGAGATTTTTGTTCTCTCTACCTTACGCACTACAGAGGGATGCGAGAGAGTTCTGATTACTTTCAAAAAATGAACCAGGTGTTTGAAACACTGATCTGAAAAGTCATAATGCGGATTTTCCACCAACCGCAGCTCCTGAGGGACAACCCCATGTGGAACGCGGGCTGTGGCCATCCTGGCAAGCACCTGCCGGGGGCGCAGGCCAGCAGAGTTCCGTGCACATGCCAGGTTCGGCCCGGGAACGCCCCCAGCGGCCACGAGCACTACAAAGCCACAGCCATGTCTGGAAAGAATCGCTTTCCCGCAGTCTGGGCTTTAGGGCTGGGAGGCAGAGGCCCGAAAAAGAAAGTCGATAAAGAAAAACTTGATACGTAACACCTTTGAACATCTTCCTAAAGTGAAAAACAGAACAAAACCAGAAGTATGATGACCACATAAAATAAAATAAAGTAACACCAAGCTCAGGGGTTCCCTGTCAGGTCTGACCCCGGGTGGGCACACGCTGACGAGCTACGTACGGTGCTGGCCACTCACCTGGGCGGTCTGGCACGGCGGAGAGCAGCGGATGGTGCAGAAGCCCCCGGAGCCTGCAAATGACAAAGCACTGGTCATTCTTGGTCCCCGTCCCCAGCCCGCAGCCTGCCGAGAAGGAAGGACACGGCCCGTCCTCGTCGAGTCGCAGGTGGGAAGTCAGTGTGGTGGCCGCAGGCTCATCTTAAGGCCCGGGAGGATCTCTGGCACGTCGGGGGGGGTCTCAGCCCGGGGACTGCAGACTCCCAGCCACACGCTCCCCGAACCCCCAGTGGGACGGGATTCATGGGGGGACGGACCCACCTGCAGCCCCAGGCACGCGGCCCTCGGCAGGGTGCATGCCCGTCCCCATCTGTCTACACGTGGTACTCAACCGAGGGCACGGTCAGCATTAACTTGGCCACTAGTATTTACTTGGGAAAAAAAAGAAGTGAGAATGTCTACGGTTTAAGAAGCCTTTCAGGGGCACCTGGGTGGCTCAGTAGGTTAAGCCTCTGCCTTTGGCCAGGGTTATGATCTCAGGGTCCTGGGATCGAGCCCCACATCGGGCTCTCTGCTCAGCAAGAAGCCCACTTCCCCCTCTCTCTCTGCCTGCTTCTCTGCCTGCCTCTCTGCCTACTTGTGGTCTCTCTCTCTGTCAAATAAATACTTAAAAAAAAAAAAAAAAGAAGCCTTTCAGCAGGGGAAACCCTCAGCTTGTGCCGAGTTTACAACTTCCACAACCCTTCCGTGTGCACGTGTGTTAACGCGGCACGCCGGCTGTGCATACAGCATTTCAGGAGACACATCCGGCAACCGCGGGAGTAGGAATCCCCTCCCCCATTCCAGAAGTGGGGAAACCAAGGCTCAAGAGGTGTGCAAGGCTCTGCCCGAGACGGCAGAGGCGGGAGAGCCCTTCCCACGATGCAGCAGCTCCTCTCTCAGGCCTGTTGCGAGTCCCAGCCCCGCTCTGCCGACCAGCCCGGGCGCCCGCCTGAAGAGGGGTGATGCTGGGAACATGCGTGGCAGGACGCCCAGATCTCACAGACCTCCCTCCTGCTCCCTGTCAGCCCCAGACCTGGAGAACCCTTCACAGGCTTGGACACCCAACATCACCAGCACGTCACTGGGCACCTGGCTCAGTCTGGCTCCAGAGCAAAAGGAAGACGCCAAGGAAGTCTCCCGAGGCCCCTTCGGGAATGGAGATGGCACGCCCCAGAAGTCACACCAAGCCGTGCCTAAGCCAATGGCAAACCCGAGGCCGTGATCCGAGACCCCAGGCAGAGACAGGACCCAGAGGGTGCCCTCCTCTGTGCACAGGACGCTGAGAGAGCTTGCCCGTTGGCTGTCCCTGGTGGATGCGTGCCTCTCCTACACGTCCCCTTACAGAGGACTCTGGGGGCTGACAGAGCCCGCTCCCTCGGTGCCTGGACCCTGAGCGGCATAGGACAGTGGCCCCCCAGGAGGTCAGGGAGGCTGGACCCACTTTCCCCAAAGCAGCCCTGAGGCCTGCTGGCTGGGTTCCAGCCAGGCCCCCCAAGAATCCCCGCCCACATCCCTTGGCAACGGATGGATGGCAGACAGATGATAGGACACAGACGCACAGATACATGCATGAAAGGTAGACCGCTGAACACACCCGCACACTCGCGCGCGCGCACACACACACAGCAAGATGGGAAGGCAGGGCCTGCCTACCCTCGTGCCACTTCTCACGCCTACCTGCCATCACTCCGCTGTGCCTGAGGCTGAGTTAGACTGAACAGAAGCGCACAGACTGAGAACCAGCAGACATGGTCCACGCACGTGAGTGTGTAGACAGAGCACAAATACCTTTCCAACGTCCCCATCACCCAAGTGGATGACAGACCACTCACCGCCCACACCCCCAGCCTGGCGGCGAGGCCACCCGCCACCTCACGGTGACAGCCGCAGCTCAGCATGGAGGGGCTGAGGGTCTCTGTGGTGAGGGGGGTCACTTGAAGGGAATGTGTATTGGGCACAGCACAGCCGGTACCCGAATCCTGAAATGGCATCATTCTGCACCTTGGGGACAGCAAGGGGGTGGGCATGGCCACAACATGTGCACACAGGGGCGGAGTGACAGGAGGGTTTCCGAGGACAGAGGCAAAGCCAGCCCCAGACCATGGTTCACTGTTCCTCCAGCATGGTGTCCCGTGAGAGCTGGCTGAGATCAGCAAGCGCAGACACACCTGGGGGACACCTGGCTCCTGGTGGGAACCCGAAGAAAGCATCATCGCCCCACAGCCTGGGAAACGGGCATTCGGGAAGACAGCGCCGTGTGCAGAGCCACACAGCTAAGATGCGGTAGCCACTTCTGACACCCGGCTCAGGACCCTGTCAATCCGCAGCCCCGGCGGCCTGCAGGCCGACTGGCCGGGGCACGACTTTGCCACACAGGGCGCTGGTCAAAGGGGGACACAAGGCTACCCTCCCTGTGCGTCTTCGTTCAGGGGCAAAGACTCTACCTGCTCTCGGGGTCCACAAACCAGGTTCCCCTTCACACGCCACAGCACAGTTCATGGCTTAGGAATGACCCGGAAACCAACTTACTAGAAGTCTCCCTTGCTCCGCAGAACCCTACACCCTCGCCTCATCCGGGAGGCCCCGTGCCTCCTGAGCTGCATGTTCCTCGTGGGGCCGCTGCACGACGACAGCGGCCTGCCCGCCTCCCTGGGCAGCCTTCCGAGGGCGCGCCACTCTTCAGGCACCTCGCCACGTGTGCAGAAACAACAGTGTTTCCGGTACGCGCGTCGGGTCCCCACCTGCCTCTGCCCGGCCCCACCTCCTTCACCCCCGGCCGCTTTGGCATGCGCTTATCGCAGCCTGCAGCTCCAAAAGGCCCTAGAAACCCGAAGGCAGGGGCAGGGGTGCACGTGGAATCTGGGGCCAAGGTTACACCTGCACCAGGCCAACCGCAAAGCCTGCACTGCCCCTCCCCCCGTCGTGTCTCCGAAAAGGAGCTCCTCCGCTGGCCCCCAAAGCGGTCCTGGGCCCCTGTGACGTCGCCGGCCTCCCTGGCCATCCGGGGACGCCTCTGGGGTCCAGGACGCACAGCAAGCAGCGAAGTGGGCATCCCACCTGGTAAGGACTCATCCCATCAGCCCGGGGGGCTCTCTTGCTCAACACACTTTTGCAATCACCGATCCTCATTTCCTCGGCTAATGGTGTGATTTTATATAAGAAACAAGCACAGCAAGACCAATTTTGCAGCCGTGGGACACCAGCCCATGCCCGTATTTCAGGAGGAGACAGTGACCGGAAGGGGGGCACGTGAGTGTTTGAGTAGAGCACAAATACCTTTCCAACGCCCCCATCACCCAAGTGCATGACTTGGGTCCGCGCCCATATTTCAGGAGGGGACAGGAAGGGACAGGGACCGGTGGGGAGATCTGAATGCAGACAAAACTGTCTTATGAAGGGAGGCCCACTGAGCCTGGGGCTCGCTTCCTAGTCGGTTACCCTGGTGCGGAAGGCAGGCCCAGTGCCTGTTCTTGGGAGGAGCTGGTCCAGGCTTTGTCAAGGGACGAGGCTCCTCAGATGATGCAGGCTCTGCCACTGTGCACCCCGTGATCGTGACCAGATCCTTCACCGGCCCAGCCTCAGCCACGTTCCTTATCTTTCTAGCACAGGAATCCCATCCCCTACCTCACCTGGGGGTAAGGGACCCGGAGGGGCTGGCATGCAGAGCCCATCCTCTAGAACCCCGTCCTCCAGAACCCCAACCCCCACAGTGTCCCATCCTCCAGAACCCCACCATGCAGGACCCCATCCTCAGGGCACCGCTCTCATACCCAGTGGGTAACTCCAGAACACCTGGGGACGCTGCCCACACATCACTGGGAAACCACGGCTTTGCGGCTCATGACCAGGCCCCCTTCTAAGAGGACAGGCCCATGGAAAGAAGGCTGGGGCCGCAGAGGACCCAGAGCCCCGCCCACTGTGGGACTGATCACTGATCTTGCAGGGGACCTGATGAGCAGGATGGCAGGAAGCCCATGGCAGCCCGGGGTCTGCAGCTTGGGGACGCCCAAAGTTGGGCCGTGTGGCACAAGACGAATGTTCCGTAGGCCCGAGCTTCAGCAAAGAGCCCACAAGGCACCGGGGTGGGGGCACCGCATTCCCAACTAAAGGGACTGCAGTCCAGGCTAAAAGACACGACGTGTGGCTCTCCCAGCGTGGCATCGGAGCCGCCCCGATCGCGCGCACGGGCTTCCGGGAAAAGGGACGTTGGGCAAACGTCTGCGCCCACGCCTCGTGGCGGGCAGAGCACGGAGGACCACCTTGCAGGCGCACAGAAGGAGCCGGCTCTGGGGGCAGGGGTGGGGGGGGCAGCGAGGACGCACAAGCCCCGGCAGGAAGGCGGAGAGAAGATGCTGACAGCAAGCCCCCCCCACCACAGCATACCCTTCTGGGCGGCTGTGACCGCGGGACCAAGCAAGGACTCTGAGGCTCCCGCTCTGTGACCTTGGGCAGGCACCTCGGGCTCCTCATCCACTAACTGGGCTGCTATAGGTGCAGCAAGCCCTCTGCAGGGGCGTGTGGGGCAGAGCAGGGCCGGCGAGGAGCAAATACATCGTTAGCATCTGCGATTCCCGCGTGTTCTCTGGCAAACCAGGATGGAGCAGACCTGCCTAACGAGACTCACGCCCTGGGCAGTGTCCCCATGTCAGCAGGGAGGGGCCTGCCCCACGCGATGGGCTGGCGTGGGCACCAGTCGTACAGGTGGATGGGAGCCAATGCTGGTGCCGTGCTCCCATATCCCACCACTGTGGGCAAAGGGCGGACACCTCCCTCTCTCCACCCCTGCCCCACAGCCCTCCTTCCAGTCCCCCCAGCACACTCCACCCCTCCTGCTCCAGGACCTTTGCACATGCTCTACAGGTCTGAAACACTCCCTACCCACTTAGGCCAGCCTCACCTGGTTAGCTCCTATTAATCCTAGACCTCTCCACTCACACGATGCCCCCCAGCAAAGCAACCCCTGACCCCTGGTCCAGCTGACGTGTCCTGCGAGGGCCCGGAACTCAGCCGTACAAACACAACTGACATAGGACATTCCTGTCCGTGCTCTGTGCCCCCGCCACGAAGACCCGCAAGGGCGCTGACTCCCACATTCCGCTCAGCGTCTGGGGACATATCCTGTTCCCAGGAGCAGGTGAAGCGCGCGGTCTGCCGAGGAAGGAGGGAACAAGCCAACCACTGACTTCACGGCACCCAACGGGTGACACGGCCACGGGAGAGCTGCAGCTACTGCTTCCACGTTTTGGTACCAAGTACCTACTTATGTTGGTATGAAGGACCTACTTAGCTTTATCCTTAGGATAACAAAAGCCAACGTACCCGAATAGCTTGAACAGACTCATCACCTAAAAGAGTAGCAGAGTAGAAAGTAGTAAGTATGTCCTCCTTGGCAAAGTCATGACACAGGGGATCGATGACATTGGGGGAGAGAGACTGTCCCCCACAGAGCCGTGTGGGGGAGCACAGATCTCGGAGACCGAAGAAGGCTCCGGAACAGCACGGCTCCCCAGACTGGTCCGATGTGCGTTCTGCTCACTGACTGGGTCCCCCTCTAACAGTGTGCCCACCGCCCCACGAGTCAAGCATGACCACCCTGTGCACAGACTCACAGGAGCGTCCCCGTCCCCAAAGACAGGGACCTGAGGCAGGGTGTCAGCGGCCAGGCGGGCCTCTGAGCCCACTGGGGAGCTCACCCTTGCTCCTGCTCGCGCGGAAGGGAGGGCGGCACCAGGGGCTAGAGATGAAAGGTTGCATGCACCCCTGCTTCCCGCCTCCCCTCACCCTCTCCGGCTCTTGGGGGAAGCGCAAAGAACGCCCCTGGCAAGGTGGGAAGCGCAGGGAGGGCGCCAGGGTCCCCGGAGCCCGGGCCTGGGCTCTGCACCGCACCGGGCTGACTGACGGGCCCTGAAACTCGTGGAGGAACAGTTTCATAAAAAAGAACAAAAGGGACGATTGCGCAACTGAAGCCAGATTTACAAGGAAGCAGGGCTCGCAGGCCGTGGCGGGGCAGGGAGCAGGCCGGCTGTGCCCTCGGGAAGGAGGCACCTGCGGAAGCACGCCACACGGGCAAACGGAAAAATAAACGAAAAACCTTTTTCAAAGGCCACCACTGGCCATGTTCAGCTGCCACACCTGAAGGTCACGTCACTCGCTCACGGCCCAGCAGGCGGGCTGCAGGGGTCACGGGCTTCCCGTTCCGAGGCCCAGGCCCAACGCCAGCCCTGCAGCTCCCCGGGCTGCCCCACCTTGGAGAGACTGAGGCAGCCCTCCGTGACTCAGTTTCCTCCTCTGGAAAGTGGAGGGTTGGCGGGATTCAGTAAGGAAGTACGCGTAGAGGACTAGGAACAGCAGCTGACCAAACACGAGCTCTAAATAAACATGAGACACGCATTCGGGCGCCAGGCGGGGGCGCGGGGGGACTGACCCCACGAGGCAGTGCCTGAGGGAGTCCACACAAACACAGTGCCCAGCACAACCACAGCACCGTCCGTCCCTGCGGAGAAGCAAGACTCTAACAAGCAACCTGACCAAAGCCAGACAGACAGACAGACAGCCAGACACTTCTTCCTTGCAGAAGAAGGCGGCCAGAAACAAAGTCATTATCAGGAGCGCCCACCTTGAGCTTCTCTTAACGCTCTCGACCCCTAGCCGCAGCTCCCGTGACCTCTCTAGGAAAGACATACCAGGCTCAAGTCAGGAAATGACAACAGCGTCCCTCGGTCCACACACTCCTCTACGAGAAGCAAGGTCGTGCTCAGTCTGAGATTTTATCTGGGGATATTTTTCACCAAGGACTCAGAATTCTGGGGTGCGTAGGCTGGTCCACACCACACGGACGCAGGATGCCGGGAAAGGCCCATGGCAGGGAGGAAGGAGGCCCCTGGGGGGGGGGGGGGGGGTAGTGAGGAACCCAGGGTGGGGAACCAAGCTCTCATCCACGTCTGGGTTCCCCAGCAGGGGCAGCCCAGGAAGCAGCTGCCACAGTCCCACGTGCAACTTTTACGGCCCCTTTGCTGCAGAGGAAGGACGTGAGCAAACAGAGGAGGGGCTCCAGGGACCGACCCAGTGCCAAGAGCACACGGCAGCCCGCGGTGGGGGCCCCACAGAGCCCTCTGGGTGGAACTTACCGTGCTGCTGAGGGGCTGGCTGCGGCTTCTCCTTCCTTCCAGAAGCAGCTCCCTCCCACCACCTCACCCCTTCCCTGCTTGGAGTCCTGCGCCCTCCCGGAGCGCCTGGCCGAGGTGGGTGGCGGGGCCAAGAGCAGGTGGGACAGCGCCCGCCCCACCAGGGCTGGGGAGGTCCCAAGGGCAGTGGTGCCCGTGCCGGCAGGCACGCCCAGCCCACAGCGGCAGCACGCATGCCTGCTCGCAGGGCACAGACACCACTGCCAGGCCCAGGGCTGGCCCTTCCAAGGCCCCGCAGGGCCCACGGCCAGCAGGACAGGCCTCACCAGGTGGGGGCCCTGTCCTCAGGAACCAACACCCGCCCCCTCCCTGGGGGTGGTCGACACAGGGACACAACAAGGGGTGTCCTGTGTCCAAGGAACCCCCCCACCACCACCTGGAGACCAATCCACATGGACTGACTGCTGGGTGGACAGGTCGCCGGCCAGCATCCTGAACCCGACAGGTGCCTGGTGCCCGCCCTCTTCCCGCCTACCACATTCCTTCTGCCCCTTACCATGCTCACAAAACCACAAAGCAAACACAAAAACAAGGTCAAAGTGTGTCACTGGACCAGAAGAGGAGCGGGCTCACTCCTAACACACATATCCCTTGGGCTCCAAGTGTCCTGGAGGCCAAAGCAGAGAGAGAGAGAGAGACACGGAGCTGGACAGATGTCAGACAGTGCGACAGGCTCCCGGCCTGAGGCTGGAGGGACCAAAGTCACGTGCCTCTTGGAGTCAGGAGGGGAAGGGCCCATAGCAGAATGCCGTCCCCCACCGCCACGGTCTACACTGGCAACCAGCCGGATTTCACTGTCAAACATCCAGTCCCGTTCCTTACACTCAGAGGAATACCCACATGGGCTCCCTGACAAGGACGCCCCACACACGCAGATTCTTTCATTTTAATCACTCATCACGAGAACACGTCTCCTCATTAAAAGGATAGGGGGAGGGCGTGGTGGGTCACGCTGGGCCCCCACAATCCTGTCCCCGGCACCAGGGCTGGGGGCCCTGCCACCGAGGGTGTCACGTGGGGTCTCCTTCCAGCCCCAACGTGCAGGGAGCCCTGGAGCCCACGGCCGGGGTCTCTATTTCGGGCGGCCTAGCTCCTGCGGGATGGTGGGGCGTCCCGAGGGACAGTGTGGGGACAGGCCTCCCTTCACCTGTCTGGTCAGCAGACCGGAGACAGACTGCACTTCTCACTCCTGGGAGCACCCGTCCCAGCCCTGCCCCACGGCCCAGGCCTCCCACCACGGACGGCCCCATGGGGGAGCTGGGCTCTGAGCCTCTGAGACCCTCAAAGGCTGACAAGTGTAGACCAAGAGGGAGGCCCCCCCACCCCACCCAGATGTCCCAGAGTGCAGGGCTCGTGGTCCTGGGAAGGGGGCCCAGTGCGCCCACTAAGCTGCCCAGCAGAGACAATCTAGGACCATAGCTTCCCCACGGCAAGAAGGGCACCATAGGGGTCCCCAGGATGACCATCCTGGTGCATCTGACCGCTGGCAGGTGGACCAGGGCCTTCCCGCAGCCCCGTCTGTCCTCACACATGCCCAGGACGACCCAGTGAGCATCCTGCCCGGCCAGCATCGGACACATGTGCTCCATCCGAACCAGGCCCCACTACTCGGGACCATCCGGCACACTGAGCCCCACGGCTCCCAGCGGGGCTGGGTGACAGCAGTGTCCCTGACGGGCTATGGGATGGGAGCGCCATCCAGCGGCAGAAAGGGTCGGCCTTCCAGACTGGAGCCGGGCCCAGAGGAGCCAGGAGTCCCTGGGGAGGACCGGCCTGCAAAGTGCTAGGCCAAGAGAGGTGGGGGACCTGTGGTCGGGGCTCCGGGAGCCCGAAGCCGGTCAGAGCATTTCTGGGACAGGAGGAGCCCTGCAGGGGTGTCCGAGGATGTGTCCGAATGTGTTCTTAAGGTGGGTTCGTGGCAGCTGCACCAAGATTAACCAAAGGCGGGCACATGCGGCCGTGGACTGGAATGACTGTGGGGAGGGGAGCCACTCCACCTGGCATGGGGTGCATGCGTCCCCCACGTGCGAGGACAGTGGTAGTGTCAGGCAGGGCAGAGGACGCTAGCACCACAGAGCCCAGCGCATACGGTAAGCCAGGGCCATGCTCCAGAAAGTCCACGGGCCACAGACACTGCACCTCTGGAAGCCTCTGTGCCCAGCTGCCCGTGGGAGCAGTCACGGAACATGACCCAACACAGAACCATCGGGTGAGATCCCACTCCCTGGCCTGAGGTACGCCCTCGATAGCACCCGCTTTATTAGCAGGTCTTCTCGCCACGGAGCTGTCCACGGAGGCCAGGGGGCAGGGGAAGGAGTGCCAGCAGCTCCTGAGGCCGGGCAGGGGTGCTGGGCGCCACGAGGACCAGAGCGAGGACCTGGTCCCACTGCTAAGGAGGGAGACGGTGCAGAGACAGAGTGGGGGGGTCCACGGACCTGCACCGTGGCAGCATGTGGGCAAGCCACATACAGCACAACCCACCGGACATGGCCCACAGGACAGGCCCACAGCACACGACCCATTGGATAGAGCTCACAGGACACAGTCCACGGGGAATGGCCCACAGGACACGGCCCACAGGACACGGCCCACTGGAAACAGTCCATAATCCACAGGACACGGCCCATAAGACACAGCCTACAAGACATGACCCATTGGACAGAGCCCACAGGACACAGCCATGACTCAGAGGACACAGCCCACGGGGCTCTATCACCACCCACAAGGGTGCCTCTGCTGCTGTCTGGTCACTTCAGCGTGAGGACCCAGGAAAGTGCCTTTGGCAGGAGAAACCAGGCTCCAAGCCCAACTCATCTCCTCAGACAGGACGTCCTGGCGGCACTGGCACAGCCTGTCCCCTCGGGTCCTCCCCGTGAGCAGGGGAAGACATTCAGCCGTGGCAGTCCTGAGCCCTGGGCGAGCTGGGAGCCCGGCCACAGACAAGCCCTCCCCAAAACACCCTGCCGGCTGTTCTAACCACGCGGCTCCCACACTAAGGAGACTCCATTCGGGTTATCCTCCGACAGTTAAGAGCCGGACACAACACCAAGAGGACGACACGGTGCTGGACCCCAAACACAGATAAAAACCAGGGAAGAAGTTTCCTGGGATCGACCGTATGCACAGAGCCCACCCTACCGACCGCGTGCGGAACAGGATGCACTGGACAGCATTCACACGCGCTCGTAGCTCCTCCCCGAGATGCTGTCTCCTTTCCCTGTGAGGAAATAAAGCTCCTGGCACCTGCCTGACCAGGCCTGACCAAGGTCACAGGGCTCCTCAGTGAAAGCCACAGCTACCCTGGGTCTGTGCCTGGGGCCTGAGGCCAGCTGTCCCTGCTGAGGGACCCACAGGGGCACACCGACGGGACGCTCGCCGGGACCTCTGCCCACGCGCAGCTTCACGAGCCCTAGGAGTCCCCCTCCCCCCGGCTTTCTGGACTCCGGAGTTTCAACCCAGGAACACCGAATGAATGGGCCACTGGCCAGGTTTAGACCTGCGATGCCTCCTACACAAGCTGGTCTCTTTTCTCTCCTTTCTATGCTCCGGGAGGCCGGACGTCCAGCACGGGCTGGGTCTGAAAGTTTACAATATAGTACAATAAAATCCCCAAACTTTCTCCCACAACTTTCCACAGCCGCGTGCCAGCCAGTTTTGAGCTGGAGCACGATTTCCCACGTGCCTGAACATTGTTTGGGCCCCGACGTCTGTCTCCCGCAGAAGGGGCTTTGAGAAACATCCTACAGTCTACAGCGTCTCAGCATCCTTAGTGGCGGCCTCGGGATCACCACTGGCAGGCACAATTTGCTTTGTGGCTCGTCGGGAAAACTCCCTAGAAGCCCGTCCCCTGGAACGCGTGCTGTAGCCTCCGGGACCTCGCACACCTGTGACAGAGGGGACAGAGGTCCACAAGGCGAGGAGCGGACCAGAATGGAATTGCCCTGGCAAGCCTGAAGAGGATCCGGGGTGCCAGAAGAGGGGAGACCATGTCCCCAGGAGCGGGGCAGGGAGAAGAGGGACGTGCCTCGGGGCTCCTGTGGAAGCATCCCCGCGTCTGCTGTCCAGGTCAGAGGTTGGGGCAGAGGTTGAGGGCCTCCAGGATGCTACATCCCTGACGAGACAGACGGCAGGGACCTCCTGAGTGGCCGGGATGCGTACAGACAGCACCTGCAGCTCCGGTGTCTTCCCTAAATGCACGTGTGAGGACTGAGATGCTGGCCCGCTACGCCCCCGGGTCCCCCTACTCCCTCCCGGCTTTGCCTCTCCCTGCAGCAAGTGTGGGCTGAGTCTGCCCAGATGGCCCCAGGGGCCCCGGCATGGGGTGGAAATGGTCCCCTGCTCAGAAGGGCACCCGGGCCCCTGCACGAGAGGCCATCTCCCCTTTCTGACTGCAGGTTAGAAAGGCGGGGAAAACAGTGTGCACGAGAAACGTAACGTGCTGGGGGAGACCGACGGAAATGCAAAACACCAGAGCAGGACAAGGAGGAGCAAAGCGTAGGGGGGGTCAGGTGCCAAGGGAGGTCCTCCACGAGGATGACTCCAGCGCAGCTCAGGCCAGCACTGTAACAGGGGTCGTGGGAGTAAGACTGAGCATCAGGGAGCCCACAGGTTAGACCCGGCAACCCCCATGATGCCTCCCGGAACAGCCAACCTCAAGCCCCACCTTTCCCAGCACTTACCACACCCCCGAACCCTGTAAATGATGGAGCCAAACAACACGGAGGGACAGATCTGCAATGAGGGCTGGTGGGAAGTGTGAGACTGAGTATGGGGTCACGTGCGGGACAGCAAGGATCACGCTCCAGGAACGACAGACACGGGGCTCCGGGGGCTCTGTCGGTTGAGCACCCGACCCTTGGTTTCGTGAGACTGAGTCCCACCGCGGGTTCTGCACTCAACGTGGAGCCTGCCTGAGGTTCTCCCCTTCCCTCTGCCCCTCCCGCCCTCTCTAAAAAAGAGAAAGAAAGGGCAGATTCGCGTCAAATGCAACTGGTGGAAGAGTCTCGGTTGGAGCCACAGTGAGAGCCCCCAGAGGTTTGCTGTTTGGACTGGAACCCTGTCTTGCCCTCCAGGAACCAAATGAACGAGATCGTGTCTTCGGGTGAATATCCAGTAGTGTCACTACTGATCCCCCGGTGTTCCCATCTGTCATCTTCTAAGGACCCGCCACACTGTTTTCCCAAGTGGCCGCACCCGCCTGCGTTCCCACCAGCAGCGCACGAGGCTCCCCCTTCTCCGCATCCTCGCAGGCACCTGCCATTTCTTGCCCCTAACACTCGCCCTGCTGACGGGTGGGAGGTCCCAGCTCCTCGTGGCCGGGATTTGCATTTCCCTGACCATGACTCATGTCGCGCATCTTCTCATGTCTCGTCCCCCGCTCTGGGTGTCTTCTTAGGGAAAACGTGTATTCCAGCCATTGGCCCATTTTTTAATGAAATTATTTGTTTTTTTGGTGTTGAGCTGTTCTTCGCATGTTCTGGACATGAACCTCTTATTAGACGCAGCAAAATACTCATGTGAAAACCCAGATACAGCCCTGTTTCCTGCAGCACCGTGTCCAACAGCTGAGATGCGGAGCACCCCCCGCGGACGAGCGGATAGAGCAGCGCGTGCACACACATACACACACACGCACACACATACGCACACACGCGCACACACACGCACACACATGCGCACACACACACAGAGCGAGACGTCACTTGGAGGCAGAGAAGAATGAAGTCCCGCCGCTTGTGGCGACACGGACGGACCTAGAGGGTATTATGCTGCGCGAAACGACTCAGACAAAGAAAGACAAACACCGCAGGACCTCATTTACACGAGGAATCTAAAAAAACAAAACAAACACACAAACAAAAAGCAGAAGCAGACCCGTAAGGACAGAGAAGACCCAGATGGGCGCTCGAAGGGAGGCGGTAGAGGGGACGGGCAAACGGGCGCAGGGGAGGGGGAGGCAGAGGCTTCCAGCGATGGAGCGAACAAGTCCCAGGTTGAAGGCCACAACACAGGGAACACAGTCAGTGGTGAGATGACAGAGACCACAGCCATCACGGCGAGCACGGCGTGCATAACGCAGAGACCCGCTACGTCACTCTATACCTGAAACCAATATGACACGGCACGTCGATGACTCTATTTCTGTAAGAAAGAGAATTTAAATTGTTTAAATAAATAAAGTCATCCCCGGCTGCTCTACTGGCTGGACACCCGTGTCGGTCTAGAACGCTGATGCCTGCCGCTCACTGCCCCTGGCCGGGCGCTTGGACCTGCCTCTCCGATCCCGTCCCCATCTTCCGTCACCCTGCATGTGGGTCGGACATGGACATGTGGACGGGACATGGACTGAGCACCCACTATGTCTACTCCCAAGCCTGTTCTGGCCAGAGGCACTGGTGGCCGTCACCTCACAGGTTAAGATAGCGCACAAACCGACAACATGTGAGCCTAAAAAGCCAGACATCTGCTGTGGCTCAGAAGGCAGGTCCGAGTCTTGGGACAGCGCGGCCACAGAGACCTGTTCCTCCCGACTCCGCAGGACAGCTGCAGGACGGGGCAAACCCAGAGCACGGCTGCGGGCGGCCATCCCGTTAAGGTTTCACAACACTCTGAGGCGGCCAAACGGGGAATTTCAGATGGTTCGCTGTGGGCACACAGTCTGCCAAAGTAGGGCAGGGGAACCCCAGCCCCGGGACCAACAGACACAGCCGTCCGTTTCAGATGCAAGTAAGCGTAAAAGCAAGTATGGCTTAGGATCCCACAAGTCCACATTTTGATTTAACCACCACCTATAAATCCCGAACATTCTTTAATTTTTATTTTTTTAAGATTTTATTTGTCAGAGAGACAGGGGAGCACAAGCAGGGGGAGCAGCAGGCAGAGGGAGAAGCAGGCTCCCCGCTGAGCAGAGAGCCCGATGCGGGGCTCGATCCCAGGACCCCGGGATCATGACCTGAGCTGAAGGCAGACGCTGAACGACTGGGCCACCCAGGTAGCCCAGATCTCAACTATTTTAAAAGACAAGCTGACTGAGAAGCAGGCGGACAGCACGTGACACGTGACTGTCGCCATCCGAGGGAGAATGACAGGGTCACAGCAGCACGTGGCCACACTGAGTCCAGCCCGGGGCAGCCACAGTGCCGTCCTCCCACGGCCGCACGGCATCCCACTGGGCTGGGACCCTCCCATCCCCACTTTGCCGAGACAGAGCAGAGGACCAGGCTGGACACGGTGGGGCACGCAGCTAGTGTGCCCGGCGGGGGGGGGCACTCGCATCCCATTGGCACCACAGTGGACGACCTTCCTCCCCATTCCCTGGCACCCCAAAACACCACGGAACGGCCCATCACAGGCTCACGGGGAGGCGGCGAACGTGGGCAGGGGTCCACGCTCTCTGACGGGCACGTCAGGGGTAAAGGGAGTTCTTAGGCACTGATGCGGCAACGAAGCAGCCTGAGGACCCACAGTCAACACCTCATCAGTGCGCTCGAGTCTTGCTGTCATGGGTCCTGGGATTCTCACCGTCACTGTGCATGCCGGCCGGGCATCTCCCTGAGCTTAGAGCACTAGACTCACCCACACGCACGTGGTGCCATTCCCAAGTGAACCCACCAGCCAGAAGCACAGCCGTGCAAAGCCGTGTGTCCCTGCACACGCCTCGGGAAGGACAGTGGTTCACGGGGAGCGGGTCTGCCTCAGCTGCGCACGGGCCCAGCAGGTCCCGCGTGTGTCTGTGAGTGATTGCGGATACACAGGGAAAACAGATTTGGGGTGACACACACGTTTTAGCAGGGTCACAGATGTGCGCACACAAAACCCCCAAATAAGGAGGCTGGACGGCTACTGAATCGATAGGAACCTGTCAATCACTCACCTCGGGTTCACACAAGAAACCTCGGGAAAACCTCCCCGTTAACGCCCCCACCGCCCCCCACCAGGGCACACGAATCTGCCACTGTAATGTTTCGTAAAGAGTCACAACCATAGTCCAGCCCGGTAGTATTTTTAAGCGTGTGACCCGTCGCTGTATGCGGAGGACGCCGTCTGCTCTTGGAGGGCACTAACCCTCGGGGCCCCTTCCTCCTCACTTGCTGAAGGTCAAGATACCTTCTCTTCCAGCGCTCCCACCCCCGGGGGGGAGGCAAAAATGAAGCAAACGCTTCCGTCCAGAAAACACTGTGTCAACCCCGCGTCATGTGCTGATGAACTCAGCAGGTTTTCAGCCAAACACTTCACCCTGTGGACTGGTCTCTCCAGATGTCCACCGTCCATCCAGAATGCCACAGGGAAGACACTCGGGCAAGCCTGGGCCATCAGCTCTGGAAAACCCGGGGACCACTGGTGGGCTGGTCGTAAGCCCTGAGCTCCGTGCTCCCACTTTACCGGCGTCCTGACCTAGCTCCAAGGTCCGGATGTCACCGGCTCCCCGCAGCCCACCGCGCCCCTGCCCAGACCGTCGCGGCATGAGGCATGAGCCCCACACACCACATGACCCCTCCATAAACACGTCAGCAGGCCTCCTTGGAAGAGAAACCACGTTCTGAAATGACACCAACAAAATACCAGTACCGGGAACAGAGGGGGGATTCCTTAATACCCCCACATCGCGAATCCATGGTCAAATTTCCCTGTTTTACAAGTTTGAGTTTGTTTTTATCTTTTTTTTTTTTTACAGTCAGATTGTTGGGATTAAGTTCCAGATAGAGTCTGACGGTGTTTATCTGACATCTCTTCCGTTCCAAAGCCACAGAGATCCTTCCTCCTCCTGCAGCGTATCTGGAGATGACCGACACGCTCTCTGCCCTGCCAAACTCCCCCCCACGCCCCCAGGACTCGCTGACCCCTTGGAACGCGTCCACGGGGCTCAGGCCCCACGCCTCCTGGAAGCTGTGGATGGGTCTGCACTCAGGGTGGTTCTGGTCTGATTTCTGGCCTCCCGTGAGGGCCACACGCGCAGCCAACTTCCCCAAAGGAGGCATGTGACTAAACCAGCTTCCTTCTGTGACCCAGGAGGTTATAGAGGGTCACGGTCATTCGGTTACTTACCGTCTGCAGTTTGGCACATTTTAACTCTTTCCCCTTCTTGACGCTGGCCAGAACTCCTCCTTACACGGAACTTTCCCTCTTCGTCTATTTTTAGCCCTGAAGTACAGGTTGTGTAAGAAAAGGAGATCAAAGTCTTGCTTCTCTTTATTTACTGATTTTTCAGGATGAATCGTTCCTTAACCCTAACCCTCAAAGGCAATGAACAAAGTTTCGGATCTGGATTGAGTTTTTACGTTTTTATTTATTTTTTTGTCTTGTTAAGCAGGTGCTTCGTTTAAAGTCTGGTGCAGAGATCAGAAAGCGACGTCTGAGCCCAAAATCACAAAGCGGACAGCCCTTACAATGGGACTCAGGCCCGCATCTGCACTGGTCCTCAACCATCTACCGTCCAAGACCCCATTCAATCCCGAGGACGTGCACCGTGCTTGCTACACCGCGGACACACTGGCGCAGGGCCAGCGTGGGGACTGTGCCCAGTCACCACCACCAGCTGGAGAAGCCTCTCCCCAAACTGGAAGGAGCCCAGGCAGCCCCGCGGGACTTTCCTTATTCTCTCTGTACGGGGGGCCCTCCAGATAGGGAGACGGTTTCTGCCAAGGACAAAACTCCCTTTTCTTTTACAGCATTGTTTCCTTTAAAAAAAAAAAAAAATCTTTTATTTATTTATTTATCTGATATATATATATATAGAGAGAGAGAGAGACAGAGAGTACAAACAGGGCAGAGGGGTAGAGGGAGAGGGGGAAGCAGGCCCCCAATGAGCAAGGAGCCTGATGCAGGACTCGATCCCAGGACCCTGAGATCACGACCTGAGCTGAAGGCAGCGGCTACACCGACCAAGCCCCCTCCAGGTGCCCTTCCAGAATTGTTTCCTGATGCTTGAGGGAAAATAAACATGGCTAACAAGGCTGCTCTAAGTGTCCCCAGGGAGAGGAGGACGTCGTGAGCTCAGTGATGAGGCTGGAATGGGCTTGGCTTCTGATGTTCGGGACCCAGATGCCCCACTGCCTGGCTGGCTTCTGCCTACACCCACGGTGCGCCTTGAACAGATGGGGAGACCTCCCAAAAGTTCAGAGGCACTTGGGGAGACCCGAGGAAATACTGGCCCGAGGTCCCTGGCTCTCTATAGAGACTCTCTAAGCGAGGCCAGGATGCCCCAGATTCCATACCAACCGGCCAGACACTCACAGGTGCCAATAAGAAAACAGGAGGTGGGGACTCCGGGCCACGGAGAACCTGGGGAGGAATCAGATTCCAGAACCCTGGCCCCCCCACAAACTAGCACCCAGGGTCCCCTTTCTGCACAGACTTTGATTTCTTCAGGGACCCAGGGAGGGGGCAGGATGCCATCGTGTGCATTTTCTTTTAAAAATGACCCCTCTTGCAGGTGAAAATGCACCAGGGCCACAGACACACTATCACAGCAGCATCCCTCCTGACCCTGACCCTCCTGACCCAAACTCCATCCCAGCTCAGGGTGTTGAAAAAAATTGGCGCTCACCCTCGCCTTCCACAGGGAGCTGTGATCCCCCCAATTCCCACACACCTGCCACCGTCAAGCGTCATCCCCACATTCACAACCCGTGACTGCTATAGAGTCCACGCCATTGGAAAAAAAAAAAATTGACCCACGACCAGAACCTTCTTCTCCATGGCAGATTCCAGCCTTGGGACCTGGGGACATTCATTCACTGGAAACATTTCCTAAGGCTCTTGCCTGGGACAGAAGCGTCTATTGTCCATGAGTGCCGGCTGGGGGGCACCCCCGCCACCGAGCACCCCAGTCAACCCCGAGCAGCAGCCCCAAGCCCACCACACAGTCAGAGACCCAGGGGGTGGCAGCTCTGAGCCCGTGTGCACCACGCCGCTGGCCGCAGATGTGCCATGGGACACCTGGGTCTCACGGTGCACAGAACGGCTGCGGGCCAGCCTCTCCCGGTGTGACCAGCTGCGGCCAGCACAGGTGCTAACCATTAGCCAGACCCCAAGCTCCCGGTGGACGTAAGCTGACTCCAGGCCACCGTGCCCCCTGTCCTGCCTCCCTCTACCTGTGGCCAGGCCCACAGCAACATCCAGCTGGGCCCTGCTTCCAATCCAGGCATGCTGGGTTGAGGCTCAACACGGTTGGGGGTTTTGGGTTTTTTTTTTTGTAATTCGTGGAGGACTGTGCCTTTCTCAGAGGGTCTGTGAACAAAAGCTCCGGTTTGACCCCTGGGGCTCCCGCAGGAGAGCCCACACCAGGCAGTCTCTCCCTGCCAAGGCTGAAAAGGCCAAGGCCCGGATGTTACTTTAGGTGCAGGAGGGAATGCGAATCAAAGTGAGTGGGGCCGAGTCTGGCCTGTGATTAGAACGGGTGGGGCGGGGCCCCGGATTTCCGGAGAAAACTACCTACGCACCAGGTTTTGGAGCCAGCCCCGGGAGCGGTCCTGCCAGCAGCTGCAGACAGAGGCCTGGGGCAGAGGTCAGCAGAAGAGGGCCCCCCCCACACACAGCTTCAAAGGCCTTCCCCAGAAAGCCCCGGGGGCCTTGGGCTCCCCAAGCCCCTCTCCTTCGACTTCCACAAACAGCGCCCCCCCCCCACACGTCTGCAATGTCTGTCCTGCCTGTGAGGTCTGTGGCAGGGCCCAGAGGGTCACGGCCAGCCCCGGAGAGCTCCCCTGAGTGCACCTGAGTCCCCAGGAGGGCCCCACCCAGGTCTGTGGCTGAACCCATCCCAGAAGTGCCGGGGGGTGGGGGTCATGCTAAGTGACCCCAAAGAGGTGGAGGGAGGGACCCCACACACTGCTCCCCTGGGCAGCCACTCAGACAGACCCGAAGGCTGAGGGGCCACGTGTCCTTGGGAAGCATTTCATCAGCCCCTTCGGGCTCTGGGCCGGACAGACCTCTCCAGATGCCACCTCCCATCCCTAAGCCAGTCCCCCATGCATCTGCATCCTTTGGTCTGCTCACGAGGACACGCGTCCGGCCTGACCTCCCTTCGTCCCTATTCCAAACTCAGCCACATCCCGGGTTCCTGGCAGACGAGAAGTGGGGGGGACAGGGGTCCTCACGCCCACCCTGCAAGAGCTCCCTCCCCATCTGTGCTCCCCTCCACCGTGAACCCCTGCCTTGTCTCGGAAGCCCGCTGGGATCTGTAAAAGAAAGTGGCCCCTGGGCTGCCCCCATCCACACTTTCTCTGCTCCCTTCAAGAGCAGGTCGCCAGAAGGGGTAAAATGCACTGTTAAAGTAAAGGGAGTTGAGCAGAGTTTGGGATCCTAGCTTCCAACGCTGTTGCCCGGGGCCCCGCACACATTAATTCAGATCCCAACCTTCACGAAGGACCTCGAGGACCGAGGGAAGCACAGCAGCGACCAGCACTGCCCCAGCACGGAAGCCCAGCCTGAATCCAGATCGGGGCCACGGGAAACCTGGGGCACACTCGGTACATTCAACGTTTCTTGAACACTCCCCACTCTGCCTCAAGTACTAACACCAGGACCCTCCACCTCCATGCTTGCTGAGAAAACAGAGCCAGATACAGGCACTGAGGCACCACCAGGGTCAGGCGGCCCGAGGCTCTGAGGCACAATGGCTGGCGCTCCAGCAGCCACAGGGAGAGGATGAGGACACAAGGGCTGGCTTCACCCTCGCCGGATCCCTGGTGTGCTCACCGAGCCTCGGCTTCCCTTGCACCATCCACTCCACATGTCCCTTTAAAACGGGGTCCTCTGACGCCCCACTGCGGAAGCAGACGTGGCTCTTAGATCACTCAAGTGTCAAGGTGAATGTCTGAGAAAGCAGCATTGGGTGTTTTTATTTCTGGGTCTCACTTGCCTTTTACCCAAACCAGAAGTGATAAACTTGAGCAAGCGGAAGGCTCGACTACCACCTGGCAGGACTCCCGAGACTTTCCCAGCTTCCTGAAGATCAGAGGATTACAGAACAAGGATGTTTGCGAGTCTCTGCTGCCTGAAGCAAGGGAATGTCCCTGGGACAAGGTAAAGGATGCTCGTGTGAGGTGCACAGACCCTGGCGGGCCAGCCATGGGTGCAGACACAGAGCTGTGTGTGCATACGCTCCCAGGGTCTGTGACTTCCAGAAACAGAGGCTATCACTTGGCTAAGACCCTGATGTGCTGGGACAGATCCACGTCTGTGTTCTGACGTGCCCCGCAGCGCGGGAACAGTCCGTGGGCAGGAATTATCCGCACCCAACCAAAGACCTGCACTTAACGAGGACAAGAAATTCGCACGGTGGCTGCCATGGCCTGGCCTGGAGCCGGCGCCAGAGGCCGAGCTCTCCAGGCACTCCAGTGAACCTTCTGGGCAAAGCCGCCCTCCTAATATTTGACAGGTGGGAAGCCTGAACTTTGCTGTCACTACCTAACTCTGCAGGTAAAGGAGCACCATTAACGGGGGTGCCTTTCCATCCATCTCAAGCTACCAAGTGTCCGATTCGGCGGGCAGTCTTTCTGAGGTAACCAATCCCTTTGGGGAGATCCCCTCATGGCCCCCAGTAAGGAATATGACACGGACACCGTTTGCTCAGTGGCACCTGTCCTCAACAGTCACACTGTCCTTGTGTGAACCTCACCACTCGGGACCGCTTCCCCCAACCACGTGTTTACACAAATCATGCTGAACAAGGTACCAACACACCCACGAGCCCCCGCAGTTGCAGCGAACAGGACCCAGTCTGCAAACTCCAGCCTCCGTCTCTGTAACCTGACACCTCATGTCACCTGCAACAGAAACCACCCATTGTCCTCGCCTCCCTTGAACAAAGAGCACAGCCTCACAGCTCCCCAACTGCCGACTCAAATTTCAAGAGCGACTCTGTACCATCTCCTCCCAGGTGTGAGCGCTGGCAGCCAGGTGAGGGCTCGAACCTGTGCCCCCAGCGGGCTCTGGCGCCGCCCGGAGTGCTCACACCCGTGGCCACCGCCAGGTGGGGACACGGCCTCTCGCAAGGACGGAGGCTGCTCGGAGGAGTGAACTTCTCCAACGCGGGGCCTCCGCACTGGCTGCTCAGGCCGTCCCTGGGCCAAGGCTGCTGGGTGCTGTCTGGGAACACTGGCCCCGTGGGGGCGTCCACACCTGCTGGACTGAAGGGTGTCCCAGCGAAAGCCACATGTGCACCCGGGGGGTCTGCAGGTCCGCTCCTGCACCGGTGTGACCCTGCCCTCCTGGACGGACACAGTCCTTGCAGGACAAGACTAAGGGCAGCCACGGCGCTCTGCCCGGAGCGTCAGTCATTGCCATGACGCACGCCCAGACCTCCATGAGGCCGGCCAGCCCCCTGCCAGCTGGGACACCCTCCCTGTGTCCCAGGGGGCTCCAGAGCAACAGGTCCTCTACACATCTGTCCTGGCTCCTTTACCCTTGAGGAGTAGATGGTACGCCTGGGAACCAACCAAACCGGTTCTCCCCTACCACACGGACAGAGAACAATGGTCAAACCAAACAGACCGGCAGAGGCCGCGGGCACCGGGAGACCGGGACTGCCCTCCTCGCATTTGCCCAACCAGGGAGAAGGCTGTCCCGCACCCGGTGCCTTTCCCGAGAGCCACAGCCAGTGCCCAGACTTCCCACGCGCTACTCCATCCGTCCCACATGGCGCCCGCCGGGGACGTCGCCATATCCCCACGCACAGCGGAGGGAAGTCGGGCTTAGGCACGAGAGGGCCCCGTGTGAAGTCACGCGGGTCTCCAGGTATCGTGACCTGGCTGGAGCCCGGCCTGGCGCTGGCCCCGTGCTCATGATCACTACTGAGCTCTGCACCTGGGTGTGCACGCGAGCACATGTGGCTGACACGCACACCCACGGGCATCTGCAAAAACGCTGAGCACAGAGGCACAGCTTGGCCCCCGTCACAAGGGATCTGCCACCTGGGGACGCCCCAGAGCCTCCCGGTCATGACCCAGCAGACCCTGCCCCACACGGCGGGAAGCCAACACACAACAAAGCCACAGTCATGCTTCTCTACCCTCAACGCCGTACCAACAGGCAGAGCCAGAGAAAGCCAAAGGTCCCGACGAGGCTGCCCTCCAGAGCAGCGCGTGACTTCCCCCTCAGACACCTGCTGGGTGCAGGTGGGACGTCTGCAGGGCAGCGGCGGCTCAGGACGAGCCCCCAGCCGCAGCCTACGCCCTGCGTGACTCCCCCTGATGCACCCATTCTATGCACCCTGCTTCCCTCGCGGACAAGGTGCACACCCAGTATCCTGGTTTCCCGTCTATGCCGGCCCCCAGGGAAACTCAGCGCACATGCACGTCTCATCAGCTAGGCTAACATTTGCAAAGGGAGGTTTGCCTCCAGGACCCGCTGCCTGCCGGTTTTGGTCTGAGAATGGATCCGGCCTCATTGGCCACGTACGTAAGCCCCTGCAGTGAGTAGAAGGCACCAGAGAAGTTCTAGAATGATGGCCATCAAGGAGATGGCCATGCATTCTGAGCACGATGACCCTCACAGAGCTGTCTGCCCTCCTCGCCAGTGCCCCACATGGTCCCAGAAGCACTGCTGGCCAGTAGACAGCTGCCCCAGCAGAGGTCAGGTCATCACGTCAGCACCCTGATGCGGCCAGATCCGGCCAGCACAGTCCATCGGTGCCACGCCAGTCTGCCTCCCAGAACAGAGCCAGCAGCTCACAGTGGGAAGGAGCCAAGATGAGGCTCTTCCAGAACCTCTTGGAAGGGGTCCTGACACCGGGATACCTGCAGAGCTGGTGACTCCCTCTTGGGGACAGGCCCCAGAGCTGGAGGGAGCAGACGGCGGCCAGATCGGACGGGAAGAAAGTGCAGAAAGGGGCAGCTCACGGCTCGGAGCCGACAGCCTGAGGTGGACAGGAAGGAGGCCGCCAGCTCCCACGCCTGAGGACTGATGAGTCACCACAAGCATCAGACACAGAGCATGGCGTGGGAGGGCCACGGGCACACAGAGGACATGGGGCCCAGGGATGCATGGACTGGCCAAAGGGCACCTATCATCCAAACCCGGCAGCCACCTTCCCGTCTACAAGAAAGGCCTGCTTGGGGAAGGTGCTCGTGAGACCCACCTCCACACGGACACCCCATGACACGGTCGCCACAGCCACACTCCACACGGCCTAAGCACCATGATACACACAGAGGTCCCACGACACGGCCACCACAGGACCCCCCCACACACAGATGCCCTACGACACGGCCACCACAGGACCACACTCCACACGGCCACCACGACACACACAGACGCCCCGCGACACGGCCACCACGGGACCATACTCTACACGGCCACCACAACACCACGACACACACAGACACCTGCTACATGGTCACCATGGCACCATGACAGGCACAGATGCCTTGCAACACGGGCATCTTGTAGCCCTTGTTCAACCCCTAAGAAAATGGACTGAGACATCTTCTATCCCAGAGAAGGAAACCCAGGCCGAGCACAGGGACACCCAATGTGGACGATGTGAAAGGCAGTCATGGCTCTAGTCACTAAGGAAAGCGTGCACAGGCAAGTACCAGAGGCCTGAGGTCCGTGCACAGGCTCTGGGAGTGAAGTGGGTCCCATGTGAGGTCCAGAGGGAGCCTGACAGCCCCAAGAAGGGCCCCACATCAAGACAAAGACAGTCCCACGTGACAAGCCAGGACCCCCGGGATACAGCGAGGACTCACCTGTCCCAGGTACACCTGTGCACAGCAGCGAGTCACCACCTACGATGAGAAGACACAGGGTAAGCAGACAGTCTCCCGGGAAAACGCCACCAGAGGTCCACTCAGGTGTGACCCCAGAGCCGTCCCTGTCTGTCCCCACTCACGGCCGCAGAGCTCCAGCATCAAAGACAGACAAGGCCTGCGGTTACGAGAATCCAGATTTTTTCTTCACTTTCATGCAGTCCAGCTCCTTCCACAGAATCTCCTACAAACCCTGGAGCCTCCCCCCAAGAAGTGCCCTACACTCACGTACAGAATTTCCTCTTCGACTTCAAAGGACAGTGGCCTCCCAGGCTAAGAACTTGGGAGCTAGCTGGAGCCCTTCCTGGCCACGACAAGAAGGTAGAGGCCCCCCTGGTGGTCTTCAGGCCGCCCCCACCACTACACCCAGTGCCCGTACTCCTTACAGAGTAGACCACCTTTTCTAGAACTTTTTCCACAGTGGGACAGAAAGCAGATGAGCGGCTCCGGGGTTCGGCCTTCTCATCTGAGCAGGGGAGGTAGGAAGCGCGTGGGTGCTCTGAACCGGCCGGCACGGGGCAGGCTCTCACACTCTGGGAACACGGACCGTCCCTGGGCAGAAAGGCGGGCTATCGGCGGGTGACGGCACCACGCCGGCCTCGTGCGGTCCTGGGAGGCCAGGATCCCGGCACCTGCCAGCAGGATCCCGCTCTGCCCTCCCAGGGCCCCCTGCACCCCCATCCTCAAAGTAAAAACATGCATGGGAAGGGAGAGACCCCCCCCAGGGATCTAATTGTCCCCGTGGCCTGGAGTGGGTGGCAGCATGACCTTGGCTCTTCCCGCCATGCAGACTATCTATAACTGCTGCTTATCTTCCGAAATTCCTCGGGAAACATGACACATGGTCATTCGTTCGTCTGGGACACACATGGCTCAGGCGGAAGCTGACTCATGCTCGCTGGGGCAGGGCCCTGTCCCCTGGCACCAGCCCCTCCCCGCCCGCACCCCCTCCCCACGCACAGCCCAGCACTGCTGACCCAGTGGCCGGCGTCCCTGCCCTGACCGACGCCCCCTGGGAAACAGGAGCATGCCCTCACCACACGCGTGTCCGCAGCCACACACATGTGTCTGTCCAAGCCTGATGCGCGGAGGAGGGAACGGGGGATATAGGAACTAATAAATATAAACCACAAAGACCAAAAAAGGGGAAAAAAAAAG
Organism: Enhydra lutris kenyoni; assembly: GCF_002288905.1. Classification (NCBI taxonomy): domain Eukaryota; kingdom Metazoa; phylum Chordata; class Mammalia; order Carnivora; family Mustelidae; genus Enhydra; species Enhydra lutris. The sequence continues at coordinate 12,221,499 of NW_019154135.1, read as the reverse complement.
GTCTCTGGAAATAGAGGAAGTTACAGACAGGCGCCTATGGGGTGGTGCCGGTCAGCCAGGCAGGCCCACAGAGTGCGGAGCTCGGCGGTCACATCTGCACATAGGCAGTGTCCACACAGCACCCAGGGGGCCCGGGGCGCCACTCTACGGGACACCCGGCAAGGCCGTGTGAGGAACTGGGGCTCCCATCTTTGAAAAATCACTATCTGTATCCCACCCCGGGGAACATTATTCAGCAATTACAAAACAAGAAAAGATCTTGAGGAATCACAAGTGCGAATCACCAAGACAAAGACACCAGTGAGAGAGGCTAACGCTGTGCGATTCCCACTCGGTGACATTCTGGGGAAGACAGAACTGTGGGCACCATAACGAGACAGGCGCTGGCCCACGGGGGAGGGGGATATGCAGAGCACAGAAGTGTCCAGTGAATACGGTCTGTGTGATGGTCTAACGGTGGACGCGTGGGACCCATCTGTCCAAACCCACAGAATGGGCAGAGCAAGCCCTAATACGACCTGTGGACGAGACTTCCTAAATGTCCCCGTAGTCACTGATCCACGATAACAAATGTACCCGTTACTGCAACAGGGTAACGGAGAAAATCAGGAGGGAAGTCAGGGGGGAAGTGAGAGTACCATCCGGCTTCTCTGTTGACCCAAAACTGTCCTTAAAAATAAAGGCTATTCGTGAGTTTTCCACTCGCTGCCTAGAAGCGTGTGTTTGTCGGATGAGCAAAAGGGAAAGTCCCACGAGTCTCACACAGGGAGGCTGGGAGGTCTTTTGTCCAGAGGCCAGGTGGGTCCTGAGCTCGCCACGTGCCCCCCAGCCCCTGGCCAGAGGGGGTTGGTGACACTGCCCGCCTGTCCCCAGGGCATCCCCCGCAGAATGGGAGCAGACTCCAAGCTGGGGCTCCTGAGTCCCAAACCCGCCCCTCCCTGCAGCCCCATCCCCGGCTGACAACTTAAGGGGGCGACCCAGACACGCCGTCAAGGAGGAGGCGTTCGCCAGGGGAAATGGCATAAGCCACCATCTTCGCTGGAGAGCAAGCCTGGGCCGGGGCCACAGGAGCAGAGCAGACCCCCCAGCGCAGCAGAGCAAAGGAGAAGCAACGAGGCTCCAGGCTTCCGCTGCAGAGAACCGATCACAGCCCTGCTGTCTATGTTCACCCACACCGTGACAAAACACAAACAGAAAACATCCCAGGGCTACAATGAATTTGCAAATGAAATTACACCAGAAGCACCAAGTCAGAGAAGAAGGTGTGGCCCAGGGGAGAGCCACCTGTGGGCCGAAGAGAAAACGAGTAGTTACATCAAGAATGGCGGACACCTAGTTTTGCAAAGACCATCCTCGATCGGACAGTGGGCATGTGTCCCCTGGACGTGGCTCACGCCAGATCCCAGGACGGGAACTCTAGGAGAACACAATGGCCTGGCCTGCTACATTCCAAGGGACATTTCCTCCCTTGGATTAAGAGGACGGCAGCGGACTCCAGTCTGGCAGGGCTATGGAGGGAGGGCACAGGGAGCACATATGATCCCCCTTGGGCCCCCTCCCCCGCCCAGAACCTGGGATGTAAATGGCCATGCAGACCCCCCTTTGCATGTCCTGGACACTCGGGGTTCCCTCCAGCTCTTCGACCCGACCAGAGAGGCACAGAACATGGCTCCCGGGCTTTCTACCAGCCAGGCACCTGCCCCTCCGAGCCTCAGCCCGCCCGCCTCCCCACGGGACGGAGACACGCGGTAAGCACGTCACAGGCAGGGGTGTCTCTCGGGGTTCAGGTCGGGTCAGTGAAGGCGGAGCCCGCTCACCTGCTCTCTGTCCTCATCTTACTGCTACCCCAGGTCACACGCCCAGCCAGCCATCGCTCGGATCACTTTCTAAAAGGCGACAACATGGTGCTGGACGGTTTCCAGGTGGGCCTGGCCTTCCCCGTCATGCAGAGGCTGATGCTTCTCGATGTTCAGGATCCACAGGAGCCAGGCCTGTCACCGACGACGCTAAAATCCCAGCGGCACCTGCCACGTGCTTTGGGACCTTGGGAGGAGGGTCCCCAACGTGGCGCTGTTCCCAGGGACCGTCTGACAGCAGGACGCCCACAGATCCCCGAGTGCACGGCCGGTGCGTTAGAGGGAGGACATGCTGCCCCCCGGGGTCTGGTCAGTGCCTCCCTCCCCGAGCTCCTTTCTGTGCTGGAAGGTGGGCTGAGAGCGGTCGCAAGAGAATGGACCCAGCGGCCACCAACAGGCGCACTCACGGGAGTGCCCACAGCTCATCCAAGAGCACCTTCACGTCCCAAGCAGGCCATGCGCTGTGTCTGTGGGTCCTGCTCGCTGGCCCTCACTGCTACTCAGCAAGCCAGAGAGCGTCCCTTTGGTATGTGCGGTGCTGAGTCCCACAGAGGCCGGGCAGTGTGGGCAGATCCCACTGGGTCCAAACTCCACGTTCCTCCCCTGACAGGAAGGGCTTCACTCTCTGACCAGGAGCACCGGGCAGGTGGGCGAGGGGCGGAGCCCGCCAGGGGCGGGAGAGGGGGGGCAGGACCAGGGCTCTCAGTGAAGGCCACAGCCCTGGCGAGATGGGGAGAGGTCTTCCCCAGGACCATTTTATGGCCTTGTCGTGGCTGTGTTAGGGGACAAGCCACCGTAACCAAGGACAACCATAAACAAACAGGTCTCCACTGGCCACAACTGGTTCTGTGGCACCTGCCTCACGAGGTATGGGAAACTCTCCCCAAGCCAGCAGTGGGGAGGTGGGCAGGTGACCAGGGCAGGGAGGGCGTCGCACCCCAGGGGTGACTGTGCTCTGGGAACTGGAGTGTGGGTGTGAGTGCTGGTGTGCCTACATGTGACGGTGTGTCTGAATGGAGAATGCACGTGTGTCACCGCACACTCACGCACAACCCAGGGCCAGCCCTGCAGGTGCATCTCCCCACGGGCACCGGAGCGCTCTGGCTGACACCCCTGGGGGCTGAGCCGGGCCGGCGGGAGTGAGACCGCCTCACAGGGTCTGGCTCAGCCCCTCTGTTTACTTCTGGAAATTAAGATCTTGGGGCAGAAGTTACAGCTCACACCCCATGGCCTGGATCGTTTCCCTGTACATTCGCTCGACAAAACAAGGAACCCAGCACTCGCTGTTGCCGACTCTTACGAAATTGTCCTCCGGACAGAGCGACATAAACAGCACGACGCCCCCCGCAGAGGAAAGGTAGAGCCGAGCCGACCTTTCTGGAATCGTGGACAACCCCCGTTGTGCTGGGCCACGTGAGCGAGTGCCACGGAAGCCCACAGAAGCCGGTGCCCTCAAGCACGTGGCACGTTCTTCAGCCGGCCGGGTCAGCTCTCCCTGGGCAGGCATGGCACGCACGCCCGGATCTGGAAGGCGCGTCCGCCCAGAAGAGCCCAGTTACGAAGACGCATTAAATCAGCGCACCCCCGTGCCCACGGTAAGCCCGTCCAGCACCGCCGGTGCGCAAAGCGAGGCGACAGGGAGAAGAACCGGTGGGTGCCCAACCCTGACGGCTGAAGAGGCACTTTCCTGAGGGAAGCCCCGAAAAAGGCGCAACCTTATGCTCAACTTGCACCATTAAATACAATCATTTTAGGGACGCCTGGGTGGCTCAGTTGGTTAAGCAGCTGCCTTCGGCTCAGGTCATGATCCCAGCGTCCTGGGATCGAGTCCCACATCGGGCTCCTTGCTCATCGGGGAGCCTGCTTCTCCCTCTGCCTCTGCCTGCCATTCTGTCTGCCTGTGCTCGCTCTCTCTCCCTCCCTCTCTCTGACAAATAAATAAATAAAATCTTTAAAAAAAAAAATACAATCATTTTATAATTCACCATAACATGAATTGCGACCCATAACATGAATTGCGACAGAGACAGGCCACCATGGGGTGACAGGCTGACCTTCTTTGATCTTTGCGAAGCCTTTCCTTTATGAGACCAGAGGGCTGCACCCACTCCCCCCCACGCCCCACACCCAGCTGGACAGACGGACACCCGAGGGACCTGTCCGCCAGAATCACGGAGGCCCCCGCGTCTCTGCACGGAGCAGCAGTCCCAAGAGAGGAGGGCAGGATTTTCTCCCGGGGGCAGAATCTTTCGTGTTCTCTTCATCTTTTATGATTTTACAGCTCTGACTTCTGGGGCTGTGTGTTACTGATCGATAAACATGAGATGTTTTTATTCGCCTGTTACGTAAGATGGAGAAGAGATAAAAGTTTAATTGTGTTTACCAGAATCATTGCAGTTGATCAGAAACAGGGAGCAGAGCAGTGACAGGAGGGAAGCCCAGCACTGACATCCAGAGAGGGGCTCACATACCACTCATGTTGGTCTCTCGGGGACAAGGACAGTCCCACAGACCCCACACCTCGAACACACATCTCTTCCCTCCCAGTCCTGGAGGCTAGAGATCCACGCGTGGCATGGGATCCACACGTGGCATGAGAGCCACATGAGGCACAGCCGGTTCCCCTGATGTCTCCCCTAGGTGCGTCCACGGCCATCTCCTCCCCACGTCCACGACTCGCCCCTCCGTGTGCATCTGTGTCCTGATCCCCTCTTCGTCTCAGGACGCCAGTCCTGAGACGTCCCCTCCGGCTCCATCACCTCCATCGAGACCCCAGTTCCACAAACAGCCACATTCTGAGGTTCTGGGGCTCAGAATCTACCTGTGGATCTGGGGGCGGGGCACTTGCCGCCCGTGGTACCCACCCTCAGAGTCTGACGGGGCCAGTGGAGAACACAGGTCAACACGGGACATTCCTACAAGTCCGGCGGGAGCAGGGTCCTCTAGGCCGGGCTGGGAGGGCTGCCACAGGAGCAGGTGACTCGGCCTCCGTCCAGTCGGCCCACAGCACTCCTCTGGATAGGGGCGCACCGGCGAGGGCAGGGGGGCCCAGAGGCAGATCTCCACGGCCCCCAAACAAGGACAGCAGCAGTGCAGAGAGACGGTTCCATGAAATGCTGACGGCCCAGACGGTTTGTCGGGTTTGTCGGGCCCAGGTTTGTCCCAGCTCCGCGGGCCCTCACGGTCAGCCCCCCAACAAGCTCTATGATTCTAGTAACTTCTAGAGCTTAGGACACAGCTGCACACCTACCCCAGACAGGGCCCTGTTCACACATGCACGCTGGTATTGAGTGTTCGAGGTGGCTTCCTGACCCAACTGGGCATGAGGTGCGGCAAACGCCTGTCAACACTCGCACAGCATGGAAAAGAAGTAAATTGAGAAAATCTGCTCTGAATTCGCCTGGTTACCAATATTTATCCCAGACCAGAAATCTGTGAGTCCACTGCGGGAACAGTGTCCCAATCGTGCTTCTCTAGGAGGTGGGGAAGGGCCACCTGGGCCCACGGTGGGATGCTTGCTCAGTGGCCAGCTCGCACTCCCGTACCTCAGCCTGTCGGACCAGATCAGGCCAAGTGGGGAGGCCGGGCACCTTCTTGAGGGTCTCACTTTCCAGGCGAGGAAGCTGGGGGCCTCAGAGATGAAATGTCATGTGTGGGACCCCTGGAAATTAGGACCAGAACCGAGCCCACAGACCCCTGGGGCCGATACCCACTAGATTCCTGGGTCCTATCTTTATGAAAAGAGAAAAAGAAGATGGCATGTGATAGCTTCTTAAGATGCCGGTGGTTTGCCAAAGAACCAGAAGAAAATCTCATAAATATAACTTAATTGCAGAAAGACAAAAAATATATTTTTGTAGAATTTAAGAAGCTTTTTAAAAACTGCTTTTACTTTTCTGGTCATTTAAAACAACAGCCAAGTCCGAGACATAAGCACACCAAATTCCCAGAACCCTTTCGACCAAGAAAAATCCAGGTCTCAAACCGAAGCTACTCCTCACCAGTGTCGCTGTGGCGGACCTGCGGACGCACCTGAGTGACGGGGAATCTCTCACAATGACAGCACCCATGTTGGTGAATACTTTCATTTGAACTAATCAGAAGAAACCAACAGTCACCCCCACACTAATGCCTGTGAGCTTTTTCCAAAGCTTTTTTTTTTTTTTTAAAGATTTTATTTATTCATTCGACAGAGAGAGATCACAAGTAGGCAGAGAGGCAGGCAGAGAGAGAGGAGAAGCAGGCTCCCCACCAAGGAGAGAGCCCGATGCGGGGCTCGATCCCAGGACCCTGGGATCATGACTTGAGCTGAAGGCAGAGGCTTTAACCCTCTGAGCCACCCAGGCGCCCCTCCAAAGCTTTGCCTGGGACGAGAGAAGCCGGTTGTGTCACCCATGGCCCTTTGGCTAGTGACTCGGCGGCACCCCCACCAGAGGGAAGACCAGAAGGCAGGCTGGCGCCCAGGAGATGTGTCCTTTGCCATGTCCCAGCGGGGCAGTAGTGGCCAGCAGCTCCCATCTGTTCCCTTGCAAACCCCAAGGCAGTGAGGATACCACTGACGTCAGAGCAAGAAGACATGGGGACTCTGACGCCGGTGTCCACCTGCTTCAAGGGCAAGGCCACAAGCCTCAGCAGGGGCAGGCAGTGAGGGTCCCTGGTGGTGCACTGAGGCGCGGGGCACACGGTCCCCCACCTGCATGGTCACGCCCAACTGTCCACGGTCAAAACCATCAGCCTGTATTTATGACACCAGACTCCCTAACCGTGTGCTTATTTCAAACAAAAATTTACTTTTTAGGGTGCCCGGGGGGCTCGGTCGGTTAAGCGTCTGCCGTCGGCTCAGGTCATGATCCTAGGGTCCTGGGATTGAGCCCCACATCAGGCTCCCTGCTCAGCGGGGAGCCTGCTTCTCCCTCTCTCACTCACCCCTGCCTGTGTTCTCTTTCTTTCTCTCTCTCAAATAAGTAAATAAAATCTTAACAAAATATTTTTTAAAAATTTACTTTAGATACAACACACACGTAGTTTTTCAAAAGCACAGGGTGAGCTGGATAGCACCGAAAAGTCCCTGGACTTTGCCTCAGAGGCACACCCCGTGTCCCCTGTCCGCCCGCATGCCCTCTCCCAGCGACCTGACAGGCTCAGATGGCCCTTTCTCTGCTCAGTCTAACCCCTCCCTCTTCTACTTCCACCAAGCCCCGCCCCACCAGCCCCGCCCCATTGAGCCCCGCCCTTGCCAAAGCGACGCCCCACACTTTCCACGAACAACCCTGTGGCAGGATGTCTTGGCAGACAGGGAGATGGGGGGAAATGCCCCGGCCCAGGCTTGGACGCCCACCCCAGACCCGGTAAATTGCAGCCACTGGACGCAAGGTGCACGGGCCGGGAGAGACAACGTGGGCCAAACATTCCTACAAAGCACAAGTTATGCGGCACATCCCGCCACGGTCCGTTTTTAACACCATCCTCCTTGCTATGAAAAGGAGAGAAGACACAAACACGCCGCGGGGCTCTAAGGAAGGAAATGGTACGTTCCCGGCAGGGCTGCTGAACGGAGCGCCCCCAGAAAAGCACTGTCCACAGTGTCTAAGAATAACATAACGGACAGTTTGGTTTTCACCAACTGTCCCCTGACCCTGGGAAGAGCACACGACAAATTCTGACAGCTTATGACTTATCACCAGGCCTGAAAAAGGAAACACTCAGCTCTGGATTCTGGGTGGCACAGAGGCAGCCGGCCCAGTCGGAGCCCAGAAGCGGGCACCATGGGTTCGCCCCATCAGAAGCTCAGCTTCCATTCATGCTTACAAAGTCCCACTGCAGCCAGGATCCTGGGGGGACGCCCGAGACCGGCCTGCAGCCCCGGCCCCGTCTACCGAGGTCTGCCTGGAAATGCAGGGGTGACTCCCTGCTGCCCCTCTGTGGGGCCCCCTGCTCTCCCTGGGGAGCACAGAGCTTTCCAACGGGCCCCCCCCCAGTCAAGACCTGCCACACGCCTTTTAAACATCCAGAAAAAGCCTCTAAGAGGACAGAAAGTGACATAAAGGCTTTGGAATCAGCATTCTGATCCCACAGCCCGTGCTGGTCACTCCGGCATCCTGTCCTCCCTGGCCCCCCACAAAGCCGCAGCCCGGGGTACCTTCCTGCAAAAAGGGCTCAGCAGGCCCAGCAGCGTGAGGCCCAGGGGACACCTGCGGGGTTTAGAGCCAGATGTGCAGAGACACAGGCCCCGTGAGCCACGCTCAGCCTGCAGGAAAACGGCAGGTCAGTGCTTCCCGGATCCCTGCTTGAAATGAAGAGCGTTCCAAGATGAAAAGCAAACACAGAGTGAAATGGAAGCTGCATTCTACAAACTGAAACGTGGTGGTGGAGACTCCGATGCTGTTACAGGGTCGCCATCCTGCCCCTGAAAGTGGGCGGAAGGAGGTTTCACTCCAAAAACCTGTCCTCCAGAGTCACCGCCAGGAGAAAGCCGGCACCGGGACTGGCAATGCCCCAGTCAGGCTGCAACGTGAGTGATTCCCCACGGGAGGCAGGAACAGGCCACGGGCCCCACAAACGTGCAGACTCACACCACGGCTACCCGAGGCGGGGGCAACAGGCACGGTCCTGACCCCGGTGTCCGTCCTTGAGGGCCCGACCCTGGCTGTCCGGGGACACACATGGTCTGACAGCAGGGGGACGGCATCCGGGGGCGGCCACCGAGCAGAGGGCAGCCGCAGGTGGGAGCGAACACCGTGAGGACCAAGCTGCAGGTCCCCCAAAGCCAGCAGCACGTCCCTCCCATGGGGGATGGAGGAGGCAGGGAAGTCACCAGCAGGGGTGTGAGGAGCCCTCCCGGCCAGAACCCGGGGCTTGGTTAACGAAGGAGTGGGCAGCGGAGAGGTGACTCGGAGAAGGGACCTCGTCTCTTGGATGGACTGTGTGGTCTCTGGCCTGGAGCTGGAGCACGGCCCCCAGCAGGGCCAGGGAAGTCCCCAAAATCCGCCTGCGCGGAGTCCACACTGCCGGGCGCCAGCACAGACCACACGGGCTCCCAGCAGCAGCCGCAGTGAGCACCTGGCTGGCGATCCCAAGAAGGAGCACCCACCATGGTGTCCAGGGAGCACGAAAAGACCCCAGCAGGGAGCAAGGACACCAGCCCAGCACGCGCTCCCTGACACCAGCGCCCGTGGATGCCCCGTCCACCAGGACCTGGCAGCCGAGGCTGGGACAGGGCGGGAACGTGGCACAGGACCACAGGCGTCTGCAGATTCCAACAGATGCGCCTGCGGCCTGAGGGCAGGAGAGTGAGGGGTCCGGGAGAAGAGCGTTCCGGGAAGCAGCAGGAGCGCAGGTGCGGGCAGGCCGGGGAGGGTGTGGGGCGCCCCGCAGCTGGGAGGGCCATGCCAGACACACAATGCGGGCATATTCTGAACGGCTCGGAATGTGCACGTTGCCGGGCGAAAGACGGCACTGTGTCCAGACAAGGAAGTCGTGAACGGAGCCCTTAGCTCACAGCGAGGGTGAATGAAGAACGCAGAGTTAGCGCCTTCTAGAAAGAAGCCAGGGCTGCTGTCGACACAGGCCAGCGGCAAGCCGCCCGCGTCCCGAGCTGTCTGTGGAGGGGACACGGCTTCCATGACAGAAGTGATGACAGGTGACCCGGAGTGCACGGGAGCCACAGGCGGCAGTGCAAGGGTATGCGAGCTGGTCCACAGCACGCGGGCAGCCTAGAAGGAGTCACCAGGTCCCCCCGGCGGGGAGGTCAGCAGGTCGGGAAGCAGAGCCCGCGCAGAGAGGCAGGGGGATCACGCTGCCATGCCACGGGCTGTCACTGTGGGACCACACCCCAGGGGACCACCCAAGAGGACCACCAAAGTCCTCCCTGGGATGAGCCTGGGCCGCAGCCAGCACGTACCAAGGCAGGATGCCAGGGACACAGGGAATGTGGTGGCCAGACAAGTGGGAGTCTGGGAGCCCCTGGGAGGAGCCCCGGAGCCGGCCAGAGTCAAGGCGGGAAGGCCAGGCTCCGCTGACCTTGTAGAAGCTCTCCCAGGTTAGACCCAGGCTGCGTGAGGGGCACAAGCGAAGCCAATTAAATGGGATTTGTGTGCTCAGCAGGGAAGAGCCCATTCTCAGGAAGAGAATGTGGAAAGTACAGCATCCTCTCCTGTCGTTTAAACACTTAGGGAATGAGACGCACAGGGATTGGCGCTATTCTGTATCCGTGACACAGCTGGGTTAGCAGAATAAGGATGCTGACAGCAGAGAAAACCGTCTCCAGAGATATGCGCCGCTCCAAGTTACCCCAAGCACTCCGACGGGACACACTCCCTCTAGAAGCCCCGGGGCCCGACTCCCTCCAGCTGCTGAACCCCGTTCTCAAACCTTCACAGGGGATGTCCACATTCTGATTGTGTAGAGAAAGAGAGGAAGGCCCGAGCCTCTGTGGCTACCACAGGGCAGTCACACTCGTACCCCGGTGTCCTTGCCCCACGGTCTCACGGGGTGCTTCCCACAGCTGTGCCTAGAAAGGTCCATGGCCTCCTCCTGCTGTCCCAGAAGGAGGGCAGGCGTGAGGAAAGGAGTCCCCCCAGTGCAGAGTTTCAGGGAGCGGTGATTCTCATCACTAACGCTTGAGAGAGAAAAATGACACACCAACTGCTCCTTCTTGGTTTTTTTGTCCACATTCAAACCCGGCCCCAGGGCAGCCCGACCTCGATGTCCCGTCTCCCACCCTACACTGGGCACCCGCACACCCCTGCGAGCCAGCCTGCTTGGACGGACCCACAAGTCCCCAGCTCGGGCTCAGGTGCATGGACAACCCAAGGAACCGTGTGGGATCCCCTCCACGGAAGGTCCTCTTCACACTAGGGGAGTCCAGGAACACCCTGGAATTAATTTGCTAAAAATACGTCAAACCACGAGCACTACCATTCCTCCCACCACGTCCCGCAGACACAAGGGACAAAGGGCAGAGGCAAAGCTGTCACACGGGCCTCCACCAGGCAGTGTCTACAAAGGATCATAAGACAGCACAGACCAAATGTGACACGGTGGGAAAGAACATTCTCAGAGGAACCTTCCAGAAGGCACAAGTGTAAGTCACCGCACCACACCACGCACGGATTCCCGTACTTTTGTGATGAATTAAAACCATGAAACGGGCTCTCACCGAGCTGACGGCAGAGTCTGAGCTGGGGCTTGTGAGCAAAACCGGTGACCGAGGCAGGAGCAGGAGCCTCACCACAGGCTCGTGCCCGCGATGCTGGCATCCATCACAAACCAAGTCATCCCCCAAGGCCCAGAGCCTCACTACCAGCCAAGTTCCGGAGATGCGCCCCAAGCTCTGCCGGCATCTCCCAAGGAGTTCTGAGAAGTCTGAGTGACGCCAAGAAGCTGCGGGTCACTCGGGGGACAAAGGACCCGGGAGGGGCTGGCGGGTCCCAGGCCCTCACGCATCCTTCCTGGTTCAGACCCAGACACTGCAGGGGTGGGCCATGGGCTCCGGCCAGAGAAGAACAGGAGGGCACGAGCTGGGGGATCTGGAGGCTTCAGAACAGGGGTGCCAGGCACACGGGCCAGCACAGAGCATGAAGCACACACAGAGCTGGGGACTCTGAAACCCGACGCTCTGACCGCTGGGACGCGCGGGCTGTGTGACAGCAGCCCCCATCCACTGGATGGAAGCGGGGAGGGGCTGACGAACCACACCTGGGGCACAGCAGAGAAGACAGCTGTGTGGAGATCCAGGGGACCGGCAGACGAATCTCCCGGCTAAAACTCCTCACTTACGCCAGTGGCACCGGCTGTACCCTGGACCCACATCCGTGGTGGTTTCTGAGGACCCCGCAGGCTCTGGGCCTTGTGGCAGAGGGGCCACCTAGCAAACACGGTCTTCAGCAGGTCATTGCGGCTCCTGAACCACAGTCAGAACTCAGGGGCCACCGGTGCGTGAGGCCAGCAGAGACAGTGGCAGGATGGGGCCGCCACTGCCTGGGTTCCAGACGTGGGAGGCTCTGGAGGGAGGGCGGTTGGGGAGGGCCGTGCCTCAACCTTCAGAGAGAGGAACAGTGTGCCGGTCGCAGCTCGCGGCTTCTGTTGAGAGGCTGGAGGCCTCCCAGCTTGGCCACCACATGACAGCTACATGGGGACAAGGCACAGAGGTTCCTGAAGCCGCCCAGGGCTCCCTCCTCTCCCAAAGCGGGCTCCCACCTCACCAAGGGGGCCAGCCCTGGGGTCCCATCAAAGCACATCCAGAAAAGAGAAGAAGCCAGCTGGACATCCATGTTATGCAAGGGACAAAGGGGCCTAAGGACAGAGCCCTGGCTTTGGAGACACATGGCAGGGGGCTCAACGTGAGCCCAGCGTGGGGACCCTCCACGAGATGACTGCTCCCTACCACCACGCGTGGCTCCAGCCCCACCAACTCACTGCGCTATCCCAATGCGGGGCCTTACGTTTGCAAAACAACAGAACAGCACATTCTGTGTGGTGGTCGGCATACCCTGTGCTCCTGACCGATGGCTCCCGTAACAGCAGTGTGTGGTCTGGGCGGATGGGGAAGGGACCCGTGCCCGAGCCATGGGGCGGACGGCGTGGATTCCCACTTCCGCAGAGCTCCCACCCACTTGCCAAAGCCCACCGGGACCCCACCTCTGCCATACTTGGGGGGTCCCACCTGGACCCCATCACCAGCCTCCCGACAATGGCTTTCTCCTCCTTCCCGTGCCTCATGCCCGTGAGTTAGCCAGTGGTCAGTAAAAACCAGCTCACACCGCCCAGGCAGCTCACAAGGCTCCAGAAAACAGCACAGCCTCCCAGCGAGCAAAGTATTTGCAACCCCAGTACTCCCCAGCCATTAAACCTAAATTATTTGCCTTCCCTAAAACCTAAATAATCAAGATTACCATAATTAACAGCTAAGAGCAAGCTGTCTTCACGTCAGACTGTGCACCGATTGCTCACCCATTGCGCACAGAGAAAAACCACAGCCCCGGGGGGCTTGTCCCAGCGCACAAGAAGCCCCCATTGGGACACGGGATCACAGCCCACGTCTCTGCCTTTCTGTGCCCTCTGGGCCCAAGACCTCGCCGGAGGGGCCATACTGCCCATCGGCCAGGAAGACCGTGACCTCAGTCCATGGTGGCAGCAGTCGAGGTCCCCGCTCTGCCTCGGCTTCCCTGCCTGAGCCCCCAGCCCCCAGCCTCCAGCCCCCGGCTCGGCCCCAGCTCTGCAGGACGGCTCTGTCCTTGGTGAAGCCGGTACAGCAGGCTTCACCGCACACTCACACACTCGGCCTCTGTCACTCCTTCCGCGTCCCCACCAAGTCTGCAGACGTCACAGAAGGAACCCACAGCTCGTGCCTTCCCCAAGCCAGTAAGCAGTCGGGCCGGGTCGGACGTTAGGCTAAAGCCTGTGCTCTAAACTGAAGCATTGCGGTTGTCTGCCGGAAACCCAGGGAGCCCCGGGCCTGAGGCAGCCTGCGTGTGACACGCACTTGCGCTGAGCAAGGACCCACGCTGTCGGCGAGAGCCGCGTCTCAGCTCCTGGCAGATGGAGAGGCCCTGCTTATCTCCAGCGGCGGCTGGGAATGTATGGCCGCTCTGCGCCCCGTGGTGACGGTGTTACGGTTCTGGAATCAGAAGGGGCTTTGTTATTGCTGGTGGCATTCCCTCCTGCCACTCAAAGCTGGGTTATCAAGAAAAATGAATGCGGATACATTTCCCCCAGCCCCGATCCACTGAGAGAAAACGCTTATCTACCTCTTAGCAAAATGCCAATTACTGCGGCCAGAAATGCCATCATCGGTGATAGCTAAGACTTCTGGAATATTCTTGGAGCCAAAGAATTCAATCCTCCAAGGAGCCAGCCCTGGGCCGCCTTCAAGACGTGGTGCCGACAGCGGGGGAGGGGCTGCTCAGTTCTCCACTGCCAACCAGCAGTGGCCAGGCTGGCCATACAGCCCGGCACATCTCAACCCTCCCAGCGTGCGGGCAGGGGCCCTCCGGGAAACCCAGACAATGCGTGTGCTCTGACACGTCACTCAGAAGCACACAGCACACACGGGAGAGCAGCGCATTTACAGACAAAGCCAAGATTAGAAACGAGCACCCCGGTGTGTGCCCCAGCAAGGAACACCTGGCCTCGGCCAGAAAGGGGCCCCTCCGGAGCGAGACCAGAAGGGAAGCAGATATGCCCCGAGGTCCCACCACGGGTGCCTGTTCCTAAAACCACTCGCACCCACATCCGCGACATCTCAGAGCGGGGAATCGCAGCTTCAGAAGGCACGGCAGGGGTGCTGCTGGCCGCGGGGCAGGGTGACGGTGAAGCGCAGGGCTCTGTACCATGCTTTCCACTTCTCCTGCGTTCCAAATCCCCCATCGTGGAAAGTTTAAAAAGAAAAAGTATTTAATCTCTTTCTAGAAAAAACACAAAGGGCCAGAGTAGCCCGGAGTTCTTGCCGACTGTGTGTGTGCGTGTGTGTGCATGAGTGAACAGACGTCTGCGTGAATGTGGTGTGTGAAGTGTGTGAGTGCAAATGTGTGAACTGTGTGCATGCATACATGTGTGCCCACGTGCGTGTGAACTGTGTGTGCACATGCTTGTGTCTGTGCGTGTGCGTGTGCTCCAGCATGGGTGTGAACTGTGTGTGTGCTCTCGCACACGTGTGGATTGTCATGTGTGAGTGCATATGCTTGCTTATGTTCCTGCATGGGTGTGAACCGTGCATGCGCGTGTGTGTGCGTGCGTGCACGCGTGTGGCAGGGAGGGAGAAGGGATTCGGGATTCCCCCCCCCAACAGAACTCATCGCGAGGAGCCAGTCCACAGCAAACGAAGCAAGCTTCCAGCGCACACTTCTGCACACACTCTCTAAAACCCCATCTTCCTAGGCCTCCAGCCCTGGGGCAGCCTGCAGGATATGTGAGAGGCTCCCACCGAGGCAGGACCGGCCAGTCAGAGGGGACAACGCATGTGCTCCTGGAAAATGTGGGAGGTGCAGATGTGTGACCCGGGCAGAATCCCAGGCCTCCGTCCCGGGGTGCCCACAGCTGTCCACCCGCCAGCTCCAGGCCTCCTCACTGCTCCACTAGTCCAAGTCCTAACCCGACCAAGCAGCCCAGGCCTACAGCGCTTCAGGGGGCCCTCAGCAATGCAGCCCCTCCAAGGAACTCGAAAACCAGGGAAACTTCCCCAAGTCAGGCCTCGACTTCCCTGACAGCCTGACCATCTCACCAACCCAAGAAAACGGCCCTAAAGCAGCCCCCAAATCCTCAAGTCCAGGTACACGCCCCAAGCCCTGTGCCCACTGCACCCCAGTGCCACGGTGCAACCGTGAGAGAGAAGGGGCATCTGCTGGGGGGTGAGGGGAGGGCCAATCACCAAATTCTTATCTGAAACCAGATTCTTAGCGTCCCCTTCCACAGTTAGAGCACAGAACCACAGCGCTACAGCTCCCTCCCGAGATGACACGTATGCGTCCTGCCTAGGCGTCTGGCAGCCCCTTCTCGCGCGTTCCGCGCCCGTGGCCGCTGGCCAAGGCGGCAGAGGCCACTGCGGGGCGCGGCCCTCAGGAAGCAGCAGCTTACCTTGGCTTCACATGGCTTGTGGCAGGAGCACTCGCAGGCTGGAAGAGAGAGAAAGAAGGGGTGTGCGTTCAGCAGCCTCAGCAGCAACACGCCTCCCACCTGCAAACCGCCCGCCCTCGAAGACCGGGGCAGAGGGAGGTCTGCCCCCGTCACGCGGGGCCGGCTTCAGCGGCGTGCGGGGTGCACCCGGCGGGCAAGGCCCCGGCCGGCCCCCACGGTTGGCAGCGCCGGGAAGACGCCACACCACAACCGCGGGCTCTCCTGGGACCCGGAGGAGAGCCGTGCGGACTCCCAGCCGTGCGGAGCCTCCATGTCGGCCTGCGGATCACAGCTTCTCCCCAAAGAGGGACGGGAAACCTCCCCTTCCCCACCCCCCGGCCTCAGGACTGGTGCCTTTCAACCAGAACCAAGCTGCCCGTTCAGCGCCACACGCCCCGCGCTTCCGGACAGCCTGGGAACGGACTGTCAGAATAAATCCACGTCTAAATTCCCACAGAGGAGTCCCTGCACCCGGGCCATTGTGCGAGCGCAGAGACATGCGTCCGGTCAGAGGCCCAGACAGCGCAGACTTAGAGCCAGAACCAGTGGGGATTTCACAGACCCGCCCTCAGGAGGCTCGGCTGGGCTGCCTGCCAGGGAGCACCCCCCAGGCCCCCGCCATGCGGGTCGGGCCTGCGGGCCTGCCCCGGCCACCGCCAGATGCCAGCATAGAGAAGGCAGGGGTGCAGCTGGGGCGTGGGGGAGGGAACCTGGGCTGGGCATGGGGGGATGGGGCCTTCACAGCCCTCCACAGCCATGCAGCCCAGGGCAGGACCAGTGACCTCTCTGGACCTCAGCTTCTTCTCCCAGCACGACTGTGATGCCATCGAGGGACCCTGGTCTGAGACCACAAACACGATACCAGCGTACACAAGCAGGGTCCTTGAAGAACAAGGCCTCGGGGGGGCAGGAGCCGGGCCCCAAATATGGCTCAGCACTTGGAAGCCCAGAGGTTACTCCCCACCCCCCAACACACACACACCCCATCCTTTTCCTTCCTAGAGCTGGGGATGGAAGCGCTGAACTCCTCAAGGTTCTGCAGGACTGAAGAAGGATAAAGCAGACAAGTAACCTGGCCACTGGCTGGCGGTCACGGGTACCCCGGCAGAGGACAGCCAGCAGCACTATCTTTGCGAGACCTATTTTCCCAATGGTCTTTCTATACCTCCGAGGTCTGGGAGATTATGCACAAAGACAAAGGTTTACTCTGCGTCTCCAAATGGGTGCACTGCACAAAGGCGATGAGTGATTTTCTAATCTAAACAGACTTGCCTTGAATAAAAAGGGCTTCCACGCCAGCCTAGAAACGTAGACAGAAGCACAGCCAGGTCTGGAGGCCAGCGCGAGACCCCGAGGGAGCGAGGACATCATCAGAGGCCCCTGGCCTCCAGGTAAGTGAGAATTAGCAGAAATGCAGGCAAATAATTTCCCTGGCCCCAAAGGATGCTCAGCCCACATGCTGAGTCAGGCAGGCGGCCAGTCTACTGGCAGCCTGGGACGGGGGCGCGACTCTCACGGCCGTCAGACCCCAAGATGGCCTGAGTGACCCGTGGACCCGTGCCCATGTGCAGTCCCTCCCACGGTGGCTCGCGGCTGGTCGACGGATGAGGCAGAACACAGGGCTTACAGACTCCACCCCGAGTCTCAGGCCAGTCCTGCTGAGGACAGCCAGGTGCCGGAGCAGCCCCTGGAGAGGCCCCCATGGGGAGCACCAGCGTACGGCCAGCTGGGGAGGGGTGCTCTGGCCCCAGTCGTGCCTTCAGATGCTGCAGCCTCTCAAGAGTCCCTGAGCCGCACTGCCCAGCCACGTGACTCCCAGATGCCTGTCCCACAGAAGCAGGGAGAGGTGGTGAGTGCTGCCGCCAGGCAGGGCACCAGCTTCTGGAGTAATTCATCTGCAGCAGGAGATACTCACTATGATGGGCCAGAAAGGGCTCTGGTCAGTGGCAAAGTGACAAGTGGTGTGACGCACCCATGGTGGACGGCCAACTCAGCCATAAGAGAGCCCACGGCCAGCGTAGGGTGAAGCCATTACTTTCACAAAGTTTAACTAATCACAGTGACCTCGTGTAAACCAGCCAGGCACTAGGGTGAACCCACTGTTTCCAGGAGGTAGTTGGCAATCCCTAAAGTTTTATGGACGGCCCCTGGGGTTTTCCTCAGAATAGTGGCGATCTGGTGGACAACCTCTGGGGGTTGTGCCTGGCCGTGTGCACGATGCTTTCCCGGGTGCTACTGCTTGGGGTCCTGTAACCACCCCATCAAGTGAAACCCAGCTATGGTCCATCTCCACCCAGCTCCCCACCCAGCCACACATGGCCTTTCCAACACTTACAAATGCTTGAAGTGGGCAGAATCCAGGCCAGGTTTCTAATCCTCTCGCCTACAGACAAAATCAAGCTCCCCAACACGGATCCCCCATGCCGTCACCAGTAGCCCTGCCCCGTCCTCCCATCCCCTTGACCCAGAGCCTCACTCACACTATCTCCATGCACCTCCTTGGCTCTGCTCCACTGTCTCTGCCTAGAACTTCCCACACACCTTCTGTGTTAAGCTGACCTGTTTCTCTCTCCAAGACGAAAGGAGACAGCCACCTTCTCCACCAGGAAGCCCTCCTTTACTCCTCTTAGGCTGGGCTATTGTGTTCCTGAAGCCCCCAGCCTTCCTCCCCAGCCTTTATCCCACTGCCCCTCACTTCATAAATCATCTCTGTGTCCTTCTCCCCCCACCAGACCAAGCTCGTCCAGGACGGTGTCCTTTGCTGGGAAGCACCAGCCTCCTGTAAGAGTGGCAGGAACGGGGGGATGGCAGCAGACACGGGCAGAGTGCCCACCATGTGCCAGCTGTCCCATGGCAACACCTTCCATCACGCAGGCTGGCTGGATTTTCCCTGCACGCAGAGAAAGAGCCACAGACCTTCTGCATGTCTACCGACGGGAGCCTGGGGTCCTTCTATGACACCTCAGATCTTACCCGCCCTGGGTCTGCCTTCAGAACCAGGTGCACACGGGCAGGGGCCCTCCCTCTCTGACAGCCATGCCATGTGATACAGTCCCCAGGGAGAAGGGAGCCCATGGAAAGCACCAGAACTTCCCCCAACAAAGTTCATCCCCAAAACTGCACAAGCCCAAAGGGACACGGTGTACACGTTTACTCCGACTGCCTGCTTCTCCCCAGCATGGGTGCTTGTGCCGTTGTTTCCTTCCAGTTTTCCTGAGTTGTAATTGACAAAATTGTATATATTTAAGGTGTACAACATGATGATTTGATACATGTCTACATTGTTAAATATTTGCCACAATCACGTTAATTATCACATCCATCACTACCTGGGTGTGTGAAGGAAAGAGAGGAAATGCCTAAGATCTATTCTCGTAGCAAACGTCGAGAATCCAGAGAAGTACCGCTCACCACAGTCATCACGCTGCACAGTAGATCCCCTAACTTATCTTGCAACTGAAAGTTCGTGCCCTCAGACCAGCAACTTCCCATTTCCCCCACACTTAACCCTGAAAACCACCATTCTCCTCTGTTGCTCTTGAATTTGAGGTATTTTTGGTTTTGTTTTTTGTTTTTAAGATTTCGCATATACATGATACCATAAAGCGTCTGTCTTTTTCTGACCTATTTCACTTAGTAGTGTCCTCCAGGTTCATCCAAACTATCACAGACTCCGGGGTTTCCCTCTTATATGGCAGAATAATTTTTCATCATTTATATGCCACATTTTCTTTATCCGTTCATCCATCAATGGACACTCAGACTGCTTCTACATCTTGGCTATTATGAACAACATGAGAAAGAGAGGACAGATTTTGCTAATGATTTCCTTTCCTTCGAATACATATGCAGAAGTAGAATTACCAGATCATATGAAATTCTAGGTTTAAAGATTTGAGGACCCTCCATACTGTTTTCTATGGTGGCTGCACCAGTCCACATTCCCACCAACAGTGCACAGCATTCCCTTTCTCCACAACCTCAGCGATACCTGTTCTCTCTTAACTTTTTCATGACAGTAATTCTAACAGGCGTGAGATGATAACTCGTGGTCATCTGCATTTCCCTGATGAAAAGTGATGTTTAGCATCTTTTCATGTACCTGTTGGGCAACTGGATGTCCTCCTGGGGAAAGTGACATTCAGTTCCTTTGCCCATTTCCTAATCCCATTATTTAGTTCTGTACTATTGAGTTGTAGATGTTCTTCATTTATTTTGGATACTAATCCCTCATCAGACATAAGATTTGCAAATATCTTCTCCCATTCTGTAGGATGCCTTCCCATTTTGCTGACGATTTCTTTGGCTGTACAGAAGCTTCTGAGGTTCATACAGTCCTATTTGTTGATGTTTGCTTTTGGTGTCGTATCCAGGAAATCGTTGCAAAGACCAACACCAAGGAGATTTTCCACTGTTTTCTTCAGATCCTTTTATGGGCTCGGGTCTTACATTTAAGTCTTTGATTCCAGCTCAAGTTAATTTTTCTGAGTGGTAAAGAGACAAGTGTAGCTTCATCATTGCCCATCTTCCCAGCACTGCTGCTGGAGAGATTATCCATCCCCATTATGGGCTCTTGGCAACTTTGTCAAAAATAGTTGATCAAACGTGTGCGGGTTCACTTCTGGCTTCCCGATACTGTTCCATTGGTCTATGTGCCTATTTTTATATCAGAACCACACTGTTCTGATCACTACAGCTTTGTAATATAGTTTGAAATCAGGTGTGTAAAACCTCCAACTCCATTCTTTCTCAACAGTGCTTTGGCTATTTGGGGTCTTTTGTGATCTCATCTGAATTCTAGGGTTGTTTCTATTTCTATAAGAAATGCCATTGGAAGTTTGATAGAGATTGTGTTGAATTTGCTAATTACCTTGGGTTGCATGGCCATTTCAACAATATTAATTCTTCCAACGCAACAACCTGGAAAAGCTTTCCATCTGTCTGTATGCTCCTCCGTGTCTTACAGTTTCCAGAGTGTAGGTCTTTTACTTTACTGGTTCAACTTATTCCTAAGTATTTTAATGTTTTTGATGCCCCTGGAAATTAGGTTCTGTTCTTAATCTCTCTCTCGGATAGTTCACTGTTGGTGTTCAGAAACAACCAATTTTTGTATGTCGATGTTCTCTCCTGTCACTTTACCCTATTCACTTATTAGTTCTAACAGTTTTTTTGGCGGACTCTCCAGGGTTTTATACGTATTTGTTTCTAATACTGGACTTTTATAAATTCTAGGCAACATTCAGTTGTATGAACAGTCCTGAATTACTGTGTTAACAAAAATCATTTTTAAAAACTCCAATGGTCCGTATAAGGAGCAGAATCTGTGCGGGTTTTAAGAGACTCTCTGCCCCATTCCCAGATGAAAATCAACACGTTCATCTCAACATTTCTGGGCCCATCACTACGTCATTTTCTAAGGCCATGACTCTGCCTCCTGAAACCATGACTGACAGTTCTAAATGTAGATGTTATCAAATACAAGCATTACACAAATATCTTCATTATAGTTTTCCTGGCATCCCATTACTTCCACTTACATGAAAATGAAATGAATCCCATTAATCCTAAATGCAAAAATGTCCCTTTCACTAAAAAACAACAACACACACTTGCCTCATTACTCTCATGGCCTTTTGCTCTGTCGCGGCCCTTGTCCAATTTCTTCCTGCTGAAAGCATCAGCACATCCTCCAGGCTGAAGTGCAGAGGCCCGACACCCTGGGGCTCAGTTTCCTCACCTGAGACACAGGTGGTCAGGACAGTAGAACACACCGTGCAGAACAGGGCCAGCTGGGAGCTCCTCGGATGCACTGAGCGCAACCGCTTCTATTACTGTTCCTGGTTCAGAGCCACACGAATGCACCAGCTCTGTTCTCCACACACCTCCTCTTTGTGTCTTCTCTGCAGTTCAATGTCCCTCACTTCTGGCTGCTGAGCACCCAGTAAACAGCAAGGCCAGAATCTTCCACCCAAGGCCAAACTCACGGGCCATTGGGACATTCTTTCTGCTTCCACGGACCTCTCTCCACATAACCCTCATGTGACCCTGTATCCATGTCACCCCGAACTCTCCTCCAGCAGCTGCCTGAACACCCTCACGATACAGCGAGTGCCTACTCTCTTGGTTTTCCACTGGTTTGTGCCTCTGGGTCACAACCCATCACCACTTCGCACACCTGACACCTCTGCACATAAGCACATGACCCAGGGAGACAACACACCCACACACGTAGCAAAAGACACCTAATGTCTCCTGAGAACCACCACATACTCAGTACATAGTTTCAGGACACACTGCTTAACCAGTATTCTTTTCTCACATTTTTACAATTCCATGAGACCAGCTGGGACATGCGCACTGAGAGTTCCTCTGCGTGGTGGAGCTTGGGAGAAGCACTTGTGTGGGTGGAGGCTGGCAGCTGACCGAGCTGCCTTCTCAGGAAACACCACTTTTGTCTGAAAGAACGCCAGGCAAAGAATGCGTGCTCATCAGTCTCACCAGTGAACAAAGCACGCCTGCTGCGGGGAGGAAAACAACGGACAGACAGCATTTGGCCGATGACGAAATTTGAAATTTCAAGTGAAAATTACCATTTGGGGAGACATGCATCCATGCCCATGAGCTTGACAAGTCCTACACTTTTCTGATAGACTCGACACTAAAATGAACAAATAGGGGAAGGGGGGGGTTCTTGATATTTTTTTTTTAAGATTTTATTTATTTACCTGACAGAGACCACAAGTAGGCAGAGAGGCAGGCAGAGAGAGAGAGGAGGAAGCAGGCTCCCCGACAAGCAGAGAGCCCGATGCAGGGCTCGATCCCAGGACCCTGGGATCACGACCTGAGCCAAAGGCAGAGGCTTTAACCCACTGAGCCACCCAGGCGCCCCGGTTCTTGGTATTTTATAACAAATGTGTTAACATCCAGAAAACTCTGCTGAACTCATTGAACCAGCATTTTCCAAATGACCACCGTATGGTGTCCCACAGTCACGCCTGGCTGTATACATACACTCAAAGGGCCAGATAGGCTCATGGATCTTAACAGAACTGAGTAGGGAAAGTCACTGACACGGTTCCAGATTCAACACTGAAACTAAGCTTTAAGAAACATCACTTGGGTCTTGGTTTGGTACCCAAAGAGAATACCCACAGTAGTCTGAAAAGGTCTTCAAAATGCTTCCTTTTTCAAATACATACCTGCACAAGGCTGGATCTCCCTCAAATACTTGAGCCGAAACACCATGTTTCTTTTGGTTCATTTTAGGTATCAACTTCACTAGGCTACCAGATGCTCAGATATCTGGTCGCACATATTTTTGAACATGTCTGGGTGTGTCTGGGAGGGTATGTCTGGATGAGCTTAATATCTGAATCTGAAGCCATAAGTGAGAGAAACAGATTGCCCTCCCAGGCCAGGGTGGGCCTCATCTAATCTGGCGAGGAACCAAATAGAACAAAGGGCAGAGTAAGAAAGAATTCTTTCTGCATGACTATCTTTGACCTGGGACATAGGTGTTCTCCTGCTTCTGAACGTGGACTCGGACAGGAGCTAAGCACCAGGTCTCCAGCTTGCCAAGTGCAGATCTTGGGCCTTCACAGTCTCCTTAACCATGTGAGCAGACTCCTTCTGAAAAATCCCATTGGTTCTGTTTCTCTGGAGAATCCTGCCTAATACAAGGGTGGAACAGGTTGAATGCAGAAGCAGATAGGAGGTTCTAGCCTCTCTATTAAATCATGCATAACAGAAGCACAGAATATACACAGATAAATACACCCGAAAACATCAGTCTTCTCCTATTCCAGAATGAGAAGCACAACAAAGTGATATCAAAGATTCCTTTCTGCCATGTAAAAAAAGAATTTACCAAAGCAATTAAAAAAAAAATTGTGGGGTGCCTGGGTGGCTCAGTTGGTTAAGCAACTGCCTTTGGCTCAGGTCATGATCCTGGAATCCCAGGATTGAGTCCCGCATCAGGCTCCCTGCTCAGCAAGGAGTCTGCTTCTCTCTCTGACCCTCCCCCTTCTCATGCTCTCTCTCTTTCTCTCTCTCTCTCAAATAAATAAAATCTTTAAAAATAAAATAAAATAAAATAAAATAAGATAAAATAAAATAAAATAAATTACATATCTATAAATAAAATATTGGGTAGCTATTGAAACACTATGATTTCTAAAAATCTAACATGTGACAATACTTATAATAGGCAAGAGGAAGAGATGTTAAGCTACATAAGCTAAAAAATACTCTGTAAAAACAGACATGACTAATGGACTTATCCACACGTGAGCACTCTGGGCAGGACAGAGGTGTCACCCCAACTCAGGTAAACGAAAACAGACCTTCCCATACATCTCCCTGGAAAAACTAGCTAGCTCATGAAAAATAACAGAAACAGTGCAAGTTCCAGATGAATCAACCATGAAACTGGATCAGAACTGGAAAAACAGAAGGAATATTAGAATAAAATACACAGAACATCATGGCCACAGAGAAGGGAAAGTGACTTAAATAACAATGAAACACAGAGATTAAATGAAGTAATGGGTAGGTTTGAACAAGCCGTGCCTTAAAACTTCCCGGAGATAAACACTCCACAGACAGAACCAGGCACACAACTGCCCGGAAGGTTTGCCACGCAGAAGGTCTAACACGGTAAGAGCCTCACCTGCCCATGGGTCAAAGTCCATCAAAGGTTGGCAAATGTTCTGCCTGATGTCACGGATAAAATGATTAATATTTATAGGATAATGAATTCTTTGAATTCAAGAAGGAAAGATAATAAATAATCTAATTTTTACAAAATATTTGTGGGCGCCTGGGTGGCTCAGTCGGTTAAGCGTCTGCCTTCAGACGAGGTCATGATCCCAGAGTCCTGGGATCAAGTCCTGCATCAGGCTTCTTGCTTTGCAGGGAGCCTGCTTCTTCCTCTCCCTCTCCCACTCCCCCTGCCTGTGTTCCCTCTTTCACTGTGTCTCTGTCAAATAAATAAATAAAATATTTTAGTAAATAAAATATTTTAGTAAATAAAATAAAATGAACACCACAGACACCACAGTGTCCACGTAGAGGCTCAACCTCAAGTAATAACCAGGTGAATGAAAAATACAATCAAGGGAGATACCACTTTTTTGTGAGTCCGTCAACTTGCAAACATGGAAACATGGAAATCCACCAAGCAACAAGTGACAGAGCGAGGGGAGCTCAAGGCCACAGGGTGCAGATGGGAGCCCGTTCCCGCCCCACACTCAGCAGAGCCCTGCGTCCGAGAGGGCCCAGGGTCCGCGGTGCGTGTGCTTCTCATAGGTCTTCCAGGCCTCGATGACACACACATCCAGTCCGCCGGAGCGCTGTCTCCACCACCACACACCAGCTCCTGTGCCACACAGGGGTTTCCAAAGCCCGGGGTAAGAATCCTGGCTCCCGCCGCACCAGCCACAGTCCAGAGCATCTGGCTCTAAAGCACCAGACATTTTTACATGTTGTCTTGGAACTGCTATTCTTCCAAATGTCTGCAGGAGCCTCGGGAATCCAGGCCACTGTCTTACAGGCCCGTCGGAAGCTTTTATACAACACTCCGCACATATTTACCACGGGAGAGATGAGCCCTTGCTTCCCAGCTTCTTGCCCATCTACACTCAAGTTCACCAGCTTCTCTGGGTTCCCAGTAACTGGCTACACAGACAGGAGGGGACCAGAGGCCCCAGCACAGGGCAGCCTGCCCTAACAGTCACTGCTCAGCCACGCTGCTCTCTCAGTTGACTTGTTGGTCCTAATGGCCACCATGTCCTAGGGCTGTGACACAGCGTCTGGCACAAAAAAAGCACCTACCATATGTACCTCCCGATCTGCCGTCTACCCAAGTCTTCATCAATAATCGCTTAGTATACTGTGGACCATGATGGCCTCACAGACAGGATTCCCCCCTCAAACTATGAGCCCCTCCCAGAGAGAATGTCCCCTTCAGATGGGTCTCCTTCCTCAGACTATGAGTGCCTCCTCACTGACAGACTCCTCCCTCAGACTGTTAGAGTCTCCTCACAGACAGGACTCCCCCTTCAGACCATGAGTGCCTCACAGACAGGATGCCGCCCTCAGACTATGAGTGCCTCCTCACAGAGATGATGCCCCCTCAGACTGTGAGAGTCTCCTCACAGACGGGTCTTCCCCCTCAGACATGAGTGCCGCCTCACTGACAGGACTCCTCCCTCAGACCATGTTCCCCTCACAGACGGAACCCCCCCCACTCAGAGCATGAGCTCCTCACACACGAGGCACAGCTTTCTCATCCTCTCATTTTAGGAAGTGCTTAACACACAGTTTGTTTACTGAAGGGGAAAAGTCATCACCAGATCTTCCTTACAAAACTCCCTCATTCTACTTTCCTCTGGCCTCCTTGTTGCTCCCTTTCTCAACCTTCACCTCCTCGGGCTCCTCCCTAGAGGGTCCCTCAATGCAGCATTCCTTCCTTCTCTATCACTTTTCCATTCCAGTCTGTTCTGTCCTATTTCACAATGAGATCCAAGCAAACCCTTTGCAACGGGATCACTTCTGCTTGGTCTGACCCTGCACCCTCCAAGACCATCCCCCTCTGGGGGCCAAAATCTCCCTGAACTCACATCTCTCAACACCCACTCAGTACCAGAACACCGAGATAACCTGCACCACAGCCTCCTGCTGCCTCACCTACATTATGACCAGGTTGGGTTCAGAAAAGCATCATCAGTGACAACTTGAAAGCATCATTACTTCAAACCACCCAAGGGAACCTGGTGGAGCAGTGAGAACAGGTTACCACAGAGCCCTAACTGGTGGCAAGGGCACAGAGCTGGGGTGGCATCAGCAGGGTTCTGGGCGGCATGAGGTGAGCCACAAGCAGACACTTAACCATATCACCACCCTCACTGCCATCTTGGTCTTTTCCTGTAAGGTTCCAGAATCAGGGATAAGAAAGCCTCTATGCCAAGCATCCCAGCTTCATAAAAATGAAGCTTTTTCTCCTAATCTTGCTACATATGAAATATGAGGTAAATCAGGAAGTTAAATATGAAAGTAAGGGACTTGAAGGTCAAGAATGAGCCAGAAAAGGAATAGCACAAATAGGAGCATGAGTCACAGAACACACCCCCACCTTTCTCTACCATCACCATCACCACCAGCAGCACCATCATCATATCGCTGTCAACACCACCACCACCAGCATTATCACCAACACTATCATCAAGGTCACCACCGTCATCACCAACATCACCAGCAGCAGCATCTTCTTCCTCCTCACCATCATCATCATCTTCATCATCACATGACCATCATCATCGCCATCTTCATTGTCACCACCACCATCACCATGATCATCATTACAATCAGCATTATCATCCACACCATCACTAACGTCACCACTGTCGTCATCATCCGCATCATTATCATCATCCCCATGATCATCAATATCACCACCATCATCACCACATCATCATCATCACCACCACCACCATCATGATCATCATTACAATCACCATCACCACCAATGTCACCATCATCATCACTGTCA
>NW_019154135.1:12162759-12194384 GCF_002288905.1 Enhydra lutris kenyoni | reverse complement strand
CATCATCATCACCACCATCATCACCACCAACATCCTCATCACCAACATCACCACCATCATCTCTAAGACTACTGGACACTTTCATGATCCAGTCAATGCCCTGTGTGTTCCACATGTACTTAATCTGTCATTCACAGTAACTCTAAAGGAAAATTCAAGCACAGAGAAACAGAATGGGAACCCCAGCTGCCCGGCTCCACCATCCTCGCTCAGCTCCAGCATACCTACTGCTTCTCCGGAAATGAACCAAAGAAAAGGCCCCTCCGCCACAACCTCACAGAGCCGGCACGCATGACCACTTAGACAACGTATGTCAAGGCACGCCTCATTGTCTCCAGGCAGCACGTACATGGGCTCAACACGCAGCCGCATGTGACATGTATAGATCACAGGAGACAAAACTACTCATGGTGTCTTTGCACAGTCTCTACAGTTTACTGACAAAAGGAACAGACTACAGAAATTAACTACATTTCATCGGGGGGGCAGGGAAAAGAACCAAGGAAGGGCTACGGTATCCTCTGAGCAGCCAATCACGGTCACCCACGGGGATCTTGCCAGGCCCCGTCTACACCCAGGGTGACCCTGCCAGGCTCCAAACTCCAGCTCTGGGAGCAGCGTGCCCACAACCTGCCCCCACATGCCCACGCTGGGGGGCAGGGGAGATACCTCAAGTCTCCTGTTCTGATCCCAGTGAGACTGTTCCTTCCACAGGCCTTCTTCTCTTGACAGTGTCACAGGGGTGCCCGGCATACAGTCACATTTGGAGCCATCATGGTGATCCCTTAAGACAAGAGCACTACATCCCACCATACAAGACTTCTCCGGCCCCCGCTACAGCTCGCAGGGGCCAGGTGACGGGAAGCCCCCCAGGCCCCATCACACAGGCTGCCCCCAGGGAGAAGGGAGAGGGGCCCATGGACAGAAAAGGGGGTCATGTGGGGATGGCATCCCCAGCAGCCCCCCACCCCCGGAGGCCATGGCAGGAAGGACTGACAGAGGTGGTGACATGCTCATGGCTCTGGAAGCACCATCAGCAAGAATAACACAGGGACCTTCTGAGAAGCAAACACACCAGCCCTCCCACACTCAGGCCCTTTCCCTGCAAGAGAGACCCTGAGTGTCCCAGGTCTCCCCAACCCCACACGGAAGTCTGACCCTCCTCCCCCGCGGCCCCTCCCCAAAGCAACCCACAGGGACTGAGGACTAGGGTCCCTCAGGGAGAAAGGGGAGCCAAGAGGCAGTCGCAACACCACAGAAGCCTGCTGGGGACACCCCACCAAAGAGAGGACACCACAGGGCGGGCCCCATGCCTCCTCCAGGCCCCAGTTCCCAACCTGCCTGTGCTCTGCAACATGGACCCACGACCCCAAACTGGGATTCTAGGGCTCAGGGATACAAGCAACATTGTTCTCACCGGCCCACTACCCAGATTCATCACTGCACAAGTGCACGACCGACCTGGGGCTTGAGCATCAGAGCCCTGACGCCAGGCTGGTGGGTCTGCCCTGCCTCCAAGCTGCAGAGCTCTTGGTTCTAAGCTCACTGAGAGGTCAGAGCACAAGACCGGATAACCTGAGTCAGGGCCCCCATCGTGGAGGGAGGGCACGTCACAGCTGCTCACTGCTGCCCCTCACCCGTGCCAGCAGCTTTGCTCCCTCCCCAAAAGTTCCCTCCCCAGCGAATCTGGGTAAATACAGTGGGTCCCTGCCCCAGTAAGGGTGGGGGGTAAACACTGGCTCCAAAGGGGAATTCCATGATTTAACTTTTGGAAACTCCCGAAAGCAGCTTTTCATTTTGGTTTTTGTTTGTGTGTCTGCTGCATTTTGGTTTTATTAGCAAGGAAATGAGAAACGGTGCTCACCTCGGCATGCGATCCCTTGGCTGTCGATAATCTGCTTGCAAACCCCGCAGACCTGGGGTTTCTTAAAGGCTTTGTTCTTAAAACTGTGCAGACTCGTTAACTCTTCTGGCTGGAAAAGCAAAGGGAGAAATTGTCAGCCCCACGATTCATTGTTTGTTTGCTTTTTCTCTTCTCTTTCAGGAAATTCAGCATCTAGCAGAGTTTGGTAAGAGCTAAAACAGGAACTTCACCCATTCAACAGAGAAGAACAAGAAGCCGTCCAGCCAGAGCTGGGATTCCCCAGGGGAGCTCAGATGCCCCGTCAGCATTCTCAGTGCCCTTGCCCCACCTCCCCCCCACCCACCACTTGCAAATCCCCCTTTAAATGGGTGAAGAGGGCTGGGAGTGCTGCACTGATCAACGCTGATAATGTGATCACATATTATCTTCCACCGACTCCATGACACAGTAATCCACAGGCATTCCCTGAACCTTAATGCTTCCTCTGGAAGCAATGCTCAGCAAATAGCACAACCGTGTTCGGAGGAAGCCGGTGACGGATCCTCCCAGCCCCTGGGCCTCTCCAAGTGCACTTCTGCAGATGGAGAAGCCATTATGGGAGACCAGCACGTTAAGATACACGGTCCCCCCTAAACCCAGCATAGCACAGAGTTCACAACATGCGTGGGTACTGGGGATACCTGAGCCCCTCATCTACCAAACCCCTGTCTGCAGGGTCAAGGTTCACAGCTGTATCTTATCATCTCAGAAAAATTCAATTTGCCTTAGAACCAAACCCCCATCATTATACCCAACTGGTGACATACGGCAGCATATTCTCCCAGCGCGATGATCCACTGAGGCCCGTACTGACCACCCGAAGCAACCACAGCCCCCTGGAAGATTAGTGTTGGCCAGAATGGGAAACTAATGATACCACAGTAGTTTCTTACAGATTTTTTAGAGCTACACCAACACTGTGACTCAGCAATTCCACTCCGAGAGACATTCCACAGAAGCAAACATATATGCCCACAAATTCTTGTGCAAGAAGGGGCAGAGCTGCCTTATTTAAAAGTGCCCCAAACAGAAATAACCCAAATGCCCATCAAAAGGAGACAGGATAAACAAACTGTGATACATTCCTACGCCGGACCACTGTTCAGGGACACACAAGAGCTTGCTACCATCACATGCTACTCATCACAGGTGAGCATCAAGTGTTACTGCGCTGAGCGAAAGAGCTCCGACACAGAGGCACACAGTGATGGCTATTTATAGGACGTTCACAAACAGGCAAACCACTCTATCTAGTTCCTCAGAGACTGGAAAACAGGGAGGTGAGCTCCACGACTGCCCCAGATTCCTGCATCTCGGAAGGATGCACAAAAGGAAGGGGACCAGTGTACTACCTGGAACAGAGAAGACAGTGCTAAGAGTCTAGGCAGAGGAGGGCAGCAAGAGTTCACTCGCCAGAGCACCACAAAACAGGGATGCTTGGAACCCCTATGAGGAGCACAAGGGCCCTCCAAAATGTTCTGCCGAGCACTGATGAGCACGTGTGTGGTGTACGTGCACGCCGCAGTACAAACTGCCCAAAATAAGGCACAGAAAGAAGGACCACCTAAGTAAACACATAGATCAACAGACAGAGCATCAGTGAGCTGTGGGAAAGTTCAAGTGTCCCAACACATGTGTAATTGACATCTCTGTGAAGAGGGGATGGGAGGATCACTGAAAATATAATGCTTAAAAGTTTTCCAAAATCAGAGCGAAACTATTAACCCATAGAGTGAAGAAACTCCACAAATCCCAAGTACAAGAAATGTGGCAGAAATGACACCAACGCACGTGATAATCACACTGTCCAAACCCAGTGATACACAGAAAATCGTAAATGCGCCCAGAGAGGAGGAAAAGCCACATTACGAAGAAGACCAACCATAAGCACAATCGCAGATTTCTCATGGAAAGTAAAGGCAGGGAGAAAACCATAGAGAGATACAGGGTGTGAGGAGAAATTCTGCCAAGCTAAAATTTTGGACCCAGCAAACACAGCATTCAAAAATTAAAGTGAATTTTAAAATTCTTGCGATACACAAAAGCCAAAATACTTCATCACCAGCTGACATACACTACGAGAAGAGTTAAACATAGTCTGAGCACGAAGGAAATTCTCACAACTGGAAAAACAGCTTTACACAGAAGGAACGGTGCCAGAAATGGCGAGTATGTGGATAAATACACGAGATTTTCTTTTAAGATTAAAAACTCACTGCAAAATAATTAACTTTTGAAGCAAAAACTACTAACGATGTAACATGAGGTTCCACAGACATAAAAGTAAAATTTATGATAAAACAGCACAAAGCCCAGGAAAAGAGAAATGTAAGCATTCTACTGCAAGGCTCTTGTACTATTCATTAGATCATATACTATCCTGTGAAGCAAGCTGTGATCAACGAGAGAGATGCATTATAAACCCCAAAGCAACTACTAAAATAATGAGTGATAGGTAATAATCGAACAAAACAGATAAAATGAAATTACTTCTTAAAAGTTCAACTCATCTAGGGGTACCTGCCTGGCTCAGTCAGTGGAGCACAGGACTCTTGATCTCAGGGTCATGAGTTCAAGCTCCATGTTGGGTGTAGAGATTATTTTAAAATAAGATCTTGAAAACATTAAAAATAAAAGTAAAAGAAAACTTCAATTAATCTAAACATGGCAAAAAAGAAAGTAGAGCAAAAACTAGGAGACAGAAACAGAAAACAAATAGCAAGATGATAGATGATAGACTTAAACCTTATTATTTATTAATGATCACATTATGTAAATAGTTTAAGTGCCCTAATTAAAAGGCAATGATTGCCAGATTATATTCCTTTAGAAACAAAAAAGACAGAAAAAATACACAAGGATAATGTTAAAGGAAAGTTGGGAGTGGCTATATTGATATCAGACAAAGTTGACTCCAGATCAAAGAATGCTACCAATGATATGGAAAGGGATTTCATAATGATAAGAGAGTATATGCATCAAGGGAACATACAATCCTAAAACTGTATGCACCTACTAACAATACCTTCAAAATACATAAAGCAAGAAATGAAAGAATTGCGAAGACATAAAGAGGCAAATGTGTAAATATGTCAGAAACTTATTTATCCCTCTTTTAGGCTGAACCATGTCCCCATGAAACTCTTATGTTGATGTTCTAACTCCCAATATGACTGTATGTAGAGATGGGGCCTTTAAAGAGGTAATTAAGGTCAAATAAGGTCAGAAGGGTGGGATCCTAATCCAGTAGGACTGGTGCCCTTACAAGAAGAGGAAGAGACACCTGGGGGGGTGGGGAGATTGCTCACCAAGGAAAGTCCATTTGAGGAGGACTCACTGAGAAGGTAGCCATCTACAAATCAAGGAAAAGGCCTCAGGAAAAACAAAGCCTGTCAACACCTCAATCTTGGACTTCTAGCCTCCGGAACTGCAAGAAAATAAATTTCTATTGTTTAAGTCCCCTGTCTGGCATTTTGTTATGGCAGCGCCAGCACGCTAATATACCCCTTCCCAATCACTAATGCTTATTTTTATCAATAGTAACAATTGATAATTATCGCAGAAAATAACCAAGATAGGTAAGATTTGAACAACATTCTCAAAAGACTTGAACTAACACTGACAGAACATCAGACCTACAGCAACAGAATACACAACCCTTCCAAGTGCATATGTAATGTCCATACTGAGACAGACCACAGCCTGGGACATAAAACAAGTCCACATAAATCTAAAAGTATTCAAGCCATACTAAATATGTTCTCTGACCACAGTGGGATTATACTAGAAGCCATTAAAAAAAAAAAAAAATCCTTGTAAAATCCCCCAAGTATTTAGAAATTAAACACACTTTTAAACAATACATTGTAGCAAACAGGATTTATCCCAGGGAGGCAAAGCTGGTTTAACATAAATAACAATCAATAAAATAAAAGAGAAACCTACACAATTTTTCAATTAATTGGGGGAAAAAAAACTCTAACAAAATCCAACATCCATTTCCTGATAAACACTCTCAAAGCAAAATAGAGAGAGACTTCCTCAACTTGGTAAAAATCTACCACAAACCCCAATTTAAGGACAACAGACTGAATGCTTTCCCTTTAAGCTCCAGAACATGGCAAGGATGTCTGCAATCAACATTTCTATTTAACACTGTCTTAGAGAGTCTCATCAACGCAATTAGGCAAGAAAATAAATAATAAGTATCCAGTTTGAAAAGAAAGAAGTATAACTGTCTTTAGTCACTGATGACAACAGTCTTTATTTTTTTTTAAAGATTTTATTTATTTATTTATTTATTTCACAGACAGAGATCACAAGTAGGCAGAGAGGCAGGCAGAGAGAGGGGGAAGCAGACTCCCTGCTGAGCAGACAGCCGGATGCGGGGCTTGATCCCAGGACCCTGGGATCATGACCTGAGCCGAAGGCAGAGGCTTTAACCCACTGAGCCACCCAGGCGCCCCAACACCACTGTCTTTAAAAACAAAAACAAACAAACAAAAAATCATGAAATGTAGAAAAAAGCTCTAGAACTAACAAATGAGTTCGGCAAAGCTGAAAGATGGGAACTCACTGACTGTATAAAATGTAATTCTACATCTTAGCAAAGAACATTCAGAAAGTGAAATTCAAAGGACATCACCATTTACAGGATCATCAAAAATACTAAATCTACGGTGCTTGGGTGGCTCAGTCATTAAGCGTCTGCCTTTGGCTCAGGTCATGATCCCGGGTCCTGGGATCAAGCCCCACATCCAGCTTCCTGCTCCTCGGGAAACCCGCTTCTCCCTCTCCCACTCCCCCTGCTTGTGCTCCCTTTCCCGCTGTGTCTCTCTCTGTCAAATAAATAAATAACGTCTTTTTAAAAAAATATTAAATCCTTAGGAATCAATATAACAAAAAATGTGAAAGGCCTGTAAAGTAAAAAAAAACACAAACCATTCCAGAAAGAAAGTGAGAAAGACCTACAGAGGCAGAGGGATATACCATGTTCATGGATGATAAGACTCCACTATAGTCAAGATGCAGTTTCTTCCATAAAATGGACAGATTCCACACCATCTGAATGGAAATCTCAGCAGCAAATGGTTCTAAAATTCAGGTTTACAGTCAAAGCACTCAGAACTGCCAAAACAACTTTGAAGTTTGCACATATTTAAGTGCACAATTTGCTAAGTATCCAGACCCCAAGACCTCACTCCCTGACCTACAGCAGACATAACTGATCACTCACAGCTACCATCCCCAGCTGGCCTTATGAGGGACTGGAACTGGCAGAGGGGGGATTCCAATGTCAACAGCTGTTCGGGCTGTTCCCATCTTCCCTGCTATTTGAGCTTCCTGAAGCGCAGGCAGCTTAATGGCTTTCCACCTGACCAGCTCTAGTCCTACTCTCCCTCACGTCCCATCTGACCATTTCCAGTTCCTCCAAAGTCTCGTCACATCATCAGGCATCTCGTGGTGTTTTTCTTATCTTGTCAAACCCATCTAAGGAGGCAAAGTGTCATGCACCAAGCAGAACACAGGTTCTGCTACCTGCGGTACAAGCTCTGGGACCCTGTGCAAGTTACTAGGGACTTGGGGACTGAACAGAACTACCATAGAGGACCAAACACTATATATACCAGGTGTACAAACGAGCAGCCCATGCACATCTCTTGGTCAGCTTCTGAAACCACCTCTCAAAACCCTGCCCAGACCAGTTAAAACAGATCATCTGGAGGTGAGGCTAGAATACAATTTTTTCCCCAAAACTCACCCCATGATCCCAACTGCAACCAGGACTGGGAGCAGCCACTATGTAAGGGACTAGACGGCAAGGATCCTCCATCAACGCAAGGCGCTGTGAGCACATCCCGCACATCAGTTCACGAGTGCATCCCCGCACAACCGTTCGCGACCGCATCCCCGCACATCTGTTCGCGACCGCATCCCCGCACATCCGTTCGCAAGCTCATCCCGGCACATCCGTTCCCGACCGCATCCCTACACATCCGTTCATGAGCACATCCCCGCACATCTGTTCGCCGCAGATCTTTGCAAGAGACTAAACTTCTAGAGCGACGCTCCTGCACGTGGTGCCTGCGAGGGAGGGATGGCAGTGCTCCTCTCGAGAAGCTCAGGACCTTGGCAGGGCCCTCCTGTCCCATAACCATGACAACCGCGGACCCACAAACACGGATGGGAGGATGCGAAACAGAAACCACAGAGCCAAAGTTAGAGGCTGTGGGCTCAGACCCTGTCTCCGCCCGGCTCGTGCTCAGACAGAAGCAGCCATTCAAACAGCTGAAAATGCAGTCTTCACGGCAATGCCCCAGTTGCAGCCTACGTCCCCACCTCGTGTGTGAGTTACTTGTTTATGGGCCTTCTGTCCACTGCTGCACAGCGAGGGCCCAGAGGCAGGACACAGGGCTCTCATGCATGCGTCTCTGAGACCCTCTGCACAGCGCCTGGCAGGCAGAGAACCTCGGGCTCTCAATTAACATTTGTTAAAGGAATGAATTGGCCCTAGTCTGCAGGCCAACCCGAGACAGTGTGACCTTTTATTCCTCCCAAATACCTTTATTCCAACCAGGGAGAAAGGAGCACTGTGTTCCTGCGGTTTTCTTGCCCACTGGTGCCCACTGGGCCGCAGCTAGAAGGCTGGAGGGTAAACAGCAGAGGTGCTGTGGTTGGGGAGGAGGGGGCGGGGCACGCTGAAGCCGGTCCCGGCCCGGGTCCCGGGCGCATCCCCAAGGTTCCTCGCCCCAGATAGTGTAATAACAGCTGCTACGCTTCATCTGTACGGAGTGTCTCCATTGTGAAATGAGCCGGCGGGATTAGGTGGCCTTTGTTCTCACCTGATCCTGCGCTTTCGTTTTGCTCGTTTTGCCCCCGAAGTGGGGCCCCAGAGCGCATGGGGGGGGGGGGGTGTTCCACGCTGCGGCATTCAGCAGGCTCAGTTCAGGAATCTAAATTGCATTTAATTGTTAGGAGGAGACAGTTGGAAGGGCAGCGGGCAGGGCTGCCTGTTCTACAAGGACTCCCAGAGGGTTACCCAGTAATTAGTGCTGGTCTTGATTGGAAAGTCTCTTTTTAGAACGAAAAATCTCGGCAAAATTGAGCAAGGAAAAGCTCCACATGAGCGTGGGAGGGAACAGCTCTGCTCAGCTCTCCTCTGCAGATGCAAAACTGCACACAGCTCTCTGGGGGGTTCTCTGGGCTAATGCTACAGTAGCAACACGGTGACCCACACAAAGGCTAAATCAGCAGCGACCACGCTGTTTTCCTCCCAGGGAAAGAGGATTCAGGTGTGAGTTCTGGTACCTGGGAAACCAGAAGGCAGCATCCCGGGAGCAGACCCTGGGGCAAGAACACAAATCAATTTGACCCTGAAGTTAAAGGGCCACCAAACCTTCCTGCATAGCCAGAGTAGACCCTAAACCTCTGGGATGACACCCACAGAGGTCTCCCCACTTTGGCAGCCAGAGGGCATGGGCGTCCAGTCACCATCTCCACACCACACCCTGTCCCCAAGCTCCACAGCTATAACATCTGGCCATTAAACTAGTTATCAGAATGCAGGGCGACAGAAGTGGTGTGACACTTTGATTTCTCATTTCCCAGAATCTTAGAAAAGTTTCTGAGGAAAAAGAATGTAATAAATGTCTAATTATTAAGCTCAGAGAAAAGGCTGCGAGAGCCAGGCGGGGAATCTGCTCCGTTTAATTCAAACGCGGTGCAGGACGGTTCCGTGGACCACCGACTGCAACGTGGCCCTGGTGAATTTGTACCACCGCAACACGCCAGCGCATCTCAACATCACAAAGCTAGGGGCCCTTTCCATTTGAAAGAAATCTGGGCTGCGCCTCCAGTGCATCAAGGACCAGTGTCCTACTTCCATTCCAGAAAAGCAGTCCAATGAAGCCCTTTCGAAAGGCAGTTGTATTAGAAAGTTAACCCTGAACTGTGTACCACACGTGCGTGCGCTCACCAGGGCGCCCACCTCCCAACGGGCAAAGGCCGGCTTCCCTGCTTCCCCTCTCTCCCTCTCGGCCTCCCCTGCGCGCGCGCACGCAAAGTACTCACGCGCGTGCACAGAAACACGCGCGAATGTGCACAGACAAGGGCTCACGAGCACGCGCAGACAAGGGTTCACACGTGGGCACAAGGACGCGCGCGCGCGCACTGACCCAAAAGCGCTCCTTTTGGAGAACCCCCGCGCCCCGCCCCCGCTCCCCAGTTCCGAACCGTCCAGCTCCCCTCTTTGAGCCCCGCGCCCCGGCGCCGGGCTCCGAGAGGCCCGCGCCCCCGCACGCCCGCACCCACTCACCCGGCGCCGGTGCCGGCGCGCCCGGGCCCCGCGCGCGCACCCTCCGGGCGGCCCCGAGGTCAGGGCGCGCAGCCGCATGGCGGCTCGGACACCGTCGGAGAACCCGGCTTGGCCAAGTGAGGACGGTCGCAGCGGGCGCTGGTCCCTCTCCCGCGGCAGAGCCCGGCTGGGATGCCTCCTGGGCCCCGGCGCCTGGAAGTCCAGGGCAAAGTTCGACCCCAGAGACCCGAAAGGACGCAGCCGGCACCTCCAAGTCCACTCAACCGTCAGAAGTCGGATGCCGGGAACAAAAGCCAGGCGAGCGAGCGCACGGTCCCCCGGCGCCCCTCCATCTGACACGAATTAGCCCTTCCTCCCCCGCCCCAGACCGCAGCTCCACGGAGGAGGCAAAAGGCTTCTCAGCCAAAGGCAGGCAAAGCGGAGAAGAAAGGCCTCCCAGGGCAGGGCTGGGGGGCAAACCTTCCGCCGCCGCCAGAGTTAATTACGCACGCCTTTGGAGGGGGTCAGCTTGACTAGGATTTCAGACCTCTCCAAGAATGCCAACCTAGGGGCTTAACGTCACACCTGCGGGCTCAGGCTTTCAGGATTTTAAAATCTTGACTGTGGTCCAGTAAACCTGCCTCTGTTATGTTCAGTATGGCTGGTAATCTAGCCGGCCGGGTGTGCAAAGAAGGAAAACCCCAACTCGGAAGGGCTCTCTTTCCAACGTGCCTCCCGCAACCAAGGAAAACCGGGAGCCCTCCCTCCTAGAGGGAGGAGGACTGGTTATGGGTTACAGCAGGCTCAAAGCTCAGGATTAGGGTCCTTCCACAGCTGGGGTGTTGAGGTCCCTACTCTCTTCTCCTCCTCACCATCCTCAGGGCCATCCAGCTGCTGGAAAATCATGTCCCGTTTTCCTCTCCGGCTCTGTGATCTTGGAAGGAAATTTAAAACTGGGAGCATGGGAGCTGAAGGTGACCAGGAGGGTGGGGGCAGAGTGTCACAAGAAGGGGAAGCCAGACACCTGGAAAGTGGAAGGGTCACTTAGCCTGAAGGACAGCCCAGAGTGGGGGAGGGCACAATCCTGGGACAGAACAGCTCTTTTCTTAAGCGTATCAGACCCCCACTGAACAGAGGGGACACGGCTGCCATTGTGGGGCAGTGATCTCAGCTCTGGCAGCTCCTAGGAGAAGGAAAGGCTGCCTTGATCATGTTTGGCCAGAAGAGGAGGGAGCAGAAGGGCTAGGGAGCCTTCTGGCCTCAGGCTGCTCGCCTGTAACCCCAGCCGTGGGCCCCTACTGACCTGGCCTGCTGGGTGCCCAGCCAAAAGCGAGGCGCACAGACCTGGGTCAGGCCAACACTGACTTCCCATCTTTGATTCCGTGAGCAACTCCAATGTCTTAGCTGTGGAAGCAGCCAGGGTGGGCTAGAGCGAGGTCTTTATGGCTAACACATGTGCGAATTCCAGTGGTGGATTCAAGGCCAGAATTAACCTCTCGGGTTCTGGCACGGAACATCCATCTTCCTGTTTCTACAGTGAAACAGCAAGGCTCTCCTCCTTTCAGCCACAAACACACACCAACCAACCCAGCGTCCCACCATTTGGGTGCAGACACCCATCTATTCTCATGGCTCCAGCCCCAAAACTGAGATCACTAATCATCTTTCTCTTCATTCATTCACTTTCAAGATTCATTCATCGGGGCGCCCGGGTGGCTCCGTGAGTTAAGCCTCTGCCTTCCACTCAGGTTGTGATCCCAGGGTGCTGGGATCGAGCCCCGCATCAGGCTCTCTGCTCAGCAGGAAGCCTGCTTCCTCCTCTCTCTCTGCCTGCCTCTCTGCCTGCTTGTGATCTCTGTCTGTCAAACGAATAAATAAAATCCTTAAAAAAAAAAAAAATTCATTCATCGCCACTCATTTTTCCAGGGCGGATTCACACTTCAGTTTTGCAAACATTTCTCAGTACCATTTCTACTACACATCCCTCTCCCCCCATGGAGCGACACAGGACCCGAGATGCCATCTGCGTCGAACTTGTTTGAGCCCCCGACATCAAACACAAGATGGGCACAGAACCGTGTCTACAAGCTGAGCTCAAAGCCAGTCATCCTGCTGTTGAGCCCACAGTGCAAACATGGTTTCCAGCTGTCAGCTGGATCTACCATCAGCCTTACCCACAGAACCAGCAGAAGGGACGGGAATCCCAGCAAACAGGAGGACCCCCCCCAACGTGACAAAGGTCTCTGACGTCGAGGCTGGGCTCCATACTCTGTGGGGGCCCCTGGAAAGGATTGTCAAGAGTGCAAAAGCTCCCCAGGCCTGCAGATCACAAGGCAGACACTTGTTTTCATAGGGACAGCCCAAACCTCCTCTTATTTAAAAGGCACATTGTTCGAGTGCGTGGGTGGCTTAGTCGGTAAAGGGTCTGTCTTTGACTCAGGAAATGATCTGAGGGTCCTGGGTTCAAGTCCCGTGTCAGGCTCCCTACTCAGCAGGGAGTCTGCTTCTCCCTCTTGCTCTCCCTCTGTTCTCTCTTTCTCTCAAATAAATATATAAAATCTTTTTTTAAATACACGAAAAGCACATGGTTCAGAAATTGCCGTGCTTTCTTACTCCTCATGGATCAGACACAGGTGGCCCACCTCACAGGTGACAACCAACAGAGCTGCCTCGACACCAGTGAGACCCAGCAACCCGGACGGGGTCTTTGGGGGAAGTCCAGAACATGACAGCCCGATTGAACCTCCCCAAACGCAAAACTGGGAGTCCTGCCAGGACGGCCCCTTTGCCAGCCCCCAACTTCTCCCGCAGCCCCTCCCCAAGCCTCCTGCAGCGGCCCCGGCCCACGTGCACCCAGGGCCTCCTGGGCTCTGCGCCCTGGTGAGTGCTGGGGCTTGGCTCAGGCCCTCTCTGAGTTTCCCAGTTCTCCTTTGGGGCTGAAAAGTGCCGCCTTTCTGGGCTCGGCGCAGGACCCCTCTCCTGCCTGGCCTCCCCGACTTCTCACCAGCGCGCACCCAAGCCCACCTCCATCTCCAGGCCCTGTCTGTCCGCAAGATCTAACCTTTGTCTGGGGTTTTCCACACGCAGACGAGCGGGGGCAATAAACGCCGCCGGAAGGAGAGAAATCAGCTTGGCGGCATTTCATGACGTCCACGCCGGTGACTCGGTCCGTCTCAGCTCGGCCGCCGCCCCTCTGGGGAGGAGCCCGGAGCAGAGGGATGGGGCAGCGTGGGGGTCCCTGGGGAGGAGGGCAGGTGCTGTCCCCACGCCCCGTCCGCGCGCCGGGGCTCTCCCCGCACCCCTGCAGCCGGGCCTGCCCCTGCCAGGCCACAGCCGGCCCCCTCGGGCTTCTGGCGGGCGAGACCCCCGCAGAGAAGCGAGGCCTGTCCTGCGAGGGACGCACCCCAGGGGCTCCGGGGCCAGCCATCGAGCGCCAGCTCCAGCTCCGCGCCTCAGGGCGCGTCACCCACCAGACTGGGGACCGGAGCCCGAGCCGGGGCGGGCACCGACCGGGGACACGGGCCGCAGGGCTCGCTGCGGGAGGGCCGCCAGCTCAGAGCCGGGGTCCCGCGTCTCCGCACTCGGCTCGGACGTCCCACCGACACGCGCGGGGAAGTCCGGGAAGGCCGCGGGGGCGGGGGCGGGGCGGCCCGCGGGTCCCACAGGACGCAGACAAGCGCAGGAATGAAAACTGAGGCATGTGCGTGCGCGCGTGCGCACGGGCACGCGCACCCACGCACGTGCTCGCTCATGTCCGCCCACGTGCACCCCCACGGGCCCCGCCCCCAGCCCCGCCCGCTGCTTGGGCGGGAAGCAGCAGCCGGGCTCGCCCGGTCACCCCCAGCGCCCGGTGCTCGGTGGGATCTCCCAGGGGAAGAGTCAGGCAGGGCCGGCCGCGCAGCTGCGTCACAGGGTCCGAGTGACCGGGCCCCAGATCCGAGGCCCCCCCGGAGCGGAATGCACCCCGGCTCCCGCCGCGGTGTCTGCTCACCGGGCACCCCACCACCGCCAGCACACGCCCTGCTGTCCCAGGCCAGTCACCGCTCCGCGGCCCGTCCACAGCCGGGCCGGGGCTCCATGACCCTGAGTGCCGCCTGAGGGCACTGTTGAAAGCACGTGGCCTCTGATGACCGGAAAGACTCTGCAGACCCCGTGAGCTGCGGGCAGCTCTCCTCCGCAGAGACCTCCGTGCTCGGCCTTCCCTGCTGGTCCGAGGCCGGACGCAGGCCAAGCCCGGCATCGGACACCCAAGGTCCATCTCTGGGGGCTGGCGTCACACCTGGGTCTTTCTCAAGCACACACCTGGGGCAGATCCTGGCTGTCTAACCTTCCTCCTCCTCCCTTCCCAGCTCACGCTGCTCTGTCCTGCCGCTGGAGGGGGACAGGACCCAGGGGGCCCTGCCGGGCACTGGCCACTTCAGTACTTCCTACCTCGGTAACACTGAGGAAACCCCAACTGCCCCGCGCACTGACGGTGACAGAGTCTGTCCCCACTGGGTGTATCCCACCTGCTTCCACCCCCAACTACCACAGGACACAGCAGACCCCCATCCAAGCACACAGGGTCTCCCCCTCCCCTGCAGATGAATGGATAGGAACGGTAATTATCACACCAGGAAGCAGACACCCTTCCTCTGCACTGCGATGGTCCAGGGGAGGGGCGCTGTGGGCCTGGGGGCCCCTCAGGGAGCCTTTCTGTCCCTCACACCCAGAGCCCACCTGAGGCCGCGGAGCCCCTCGGCCGGAGCCCGAGTACCCTGGCCTCTGGTCCATGGTGGGGTTCTGCACGAACAAGCCAGCAGCCGCCCCATCCTGTCCCGGGGAAACTGGGAGCCAGGCAGGCCAGTTGGTGCCTTTGTTGGGCCCGGGGAGATGAGGCTGAGGACCTGGGGGCTTTGCTTCCCATCCCCACCAGCCTTTCTGCATCGTCACCTGACTTCAAGTACAAGGAACCCCCAGAATGAGCTGCTTCCTGAACAAAGCCACCAGACACTCGAAGATAGGAGAAGACAGGATGCTCTCCGCTGGGAGTCCCCCGAGGCAAGGGAGGAACCTTCGCTCCCTTCCAGTCACAGCAGGGCCAGGGGACTCAC
The DNA here is from genome assembly GCF_002288905.1 of Enhydra lutris kenyoni. Lineage (NCBI taxonomy): Eukaryota > Metazoa > Chordata > Mammalia > Carnivora > Mustelidae > Enhydra > Enhydra lutris. Next base: position 12,179,095 of record NW_019154135.1, on the reverse strand, counting down.
CCAGCCTTCCCGGGGCTTGCCCAGAGACACCAAACTGATGGTCTTCAGAGGGAGTTTCACTTCACACAGACAAAAATCCAGACCCTCGACCCAGCCTGCTCAAAACACTGGCAGTGAGCTGGGCACTCTCCATCCCCCAGAAATGCCCATTCTGGGGGTTGTCACCTCTGTTTCTTGGAGACAAGTGAAGGCTCTGGGGGGTTAGGACAGGGGACCCACGCCCAGTGGCCTTCTGCTAGAGCACGCCCACCAGCTGCGCCCCTCTCCCGTGGCTGACTAGGTCGGGGGCGGTTCTGGTGAGGATAAGGATGCAGGCCAGGCGGACAGAGCATCCGCTGGGTCACCGAGCCTCATCTCGAAAAGCCTGGAATTACCTTCCATCTTCCCACACCCCTCACTTCGGCTCCAGTGTTCCCACATGGAGCCATCACGCTCACGACTGGGCCACATCTGGGCCTCCGACGGGGACTCTGCCCGCAGAACCTGTCTCCACATGGAAACATACAGCCCTCAGCTCACCACCTCCGAGGGACCCCCAGATGCCAGGATTTCTTCCAAATCCTCCCCCCCGTCCAGGCCTCTGACCTGCAGTTGAGTTAGAAAACTCTGGACGAGATGGTGACAGGGCACATGCCCACCCCACCCCTGGCCCCCTAGGGCCCAGAGCATCAACCCCCAGGAGGCTGGACAGGGACAGGCGGCACAGATACAGAAGAGACAGCGTCAAGCTGTGCCCCAGACCCGCTCCGCTCTTCGCCGTGTTCATCAGTAACCACCCTGGGCCCGTTTCGTCATCGGCCAGTGGGGAGAGCAAAGTCACTACCAACCTTGAAAAGTCCTGGGGAGGTTGACTTTTTAAGTTGGGTGTGGAGTCCAATGTGGGGCTTGAACTCACGACCCTGAGATCAAAACTGGAGCTGAGCTCGAGTCAGACGCTTAACCGGCTGAGCCACCCAGGCGCCCCTACTCGTTCCTACGGTTTTTATAAAAAGCAAAAGTGGTTTGTGTTTATTATGGTCAGGGTGAGTCAGTATTTTTAGTCCTGAGCAGGTGTTTGGGACAGGTGCCAAGGCGGGCAAGGGCTGGGTGACCCCCCATTGCTCTGGGGAAACAGGGACTTTGGGGCAACTCCCCCTCAAACTCAGTGAGGCCATAAGTCTTCCTGATCTCCCTCGCCGAGAAGCTGGGAATGCACCCAGCCCCATCAGAGACTACACACAGAGGGAGCTGATAATTAAATCCTGTGGTTTGAATTTCCGCAGAAGGCAGCCGGTCCTTCCTAAAGATCGGGGCTGTGTTCCCAGGCTGCCTGTGACAACTCTGACGGCAAGCAATCCCCACATCACCCATATCTGGCCCCGGGAAGTTCCAATCAAGTGAAGCACACGTTTCCAGAAAATACCCTTCATGGCTCTGTCCGTGCCCAGAGAACAGGAACGGAACGTCCGCATGACCAGCAGACCAGCGTGGACTTCGGCCACACACCTGGCAGGACCCCGTGCCTTGAGCTCTCCAGGATATGAGGACCACCCACCTGGCTGCCAACTCAAGAGGGGGAAGGGAGACAAGAATGCAGAGCCCCTGGGCAGCCAGCATCACAGTCCAGAGACCCTGAGCCATTCCGGAAGGGGAGTGCAGGCCGTGACCCCCAACAGCCCCAGAGACTGCCCGGGCCACTGGTAAGAGGCAGAGCCACAAGATGGCAAAGTGGCTTGTGCCACTTTCTACCCCCTTGCCTATCCAGCCTGAACATAGCCGAGTGCCCACAACGCCCCAGACAGGTGCACACACACAGCCACAAACCTTCAGGATAAACCAGGAAGCACGTGCTTGGGATTCAGTCTCAGGTCCATGAGCTAAGCCATGGTCCAGGGACGTGGAGTCGCATGGCCTTGGGCACTCACGTGGGGACCCAGGCTTCACTGTTCTGGAGCTGGATTGAGCCTCCCCGGGGACAGCTCTCCAGCTCATCCCGTGGGCCCCTGGCCCGTGAGCACCAGCTGCCACCCGCCAGCCCGCAGGGGCCGGCGGGGCGTCTGCCAGGGGACTGCTGTCTCTGCTCCAGCTTCCAGAAGGGCCAGTCGTGTGGTGCTTTAATTTTAAAATCTTCATGTCACTGAAGCTTTTCTATTTTATCATCACAAAAAGGCAAAAGTTCCTTGATTTTCAAATGAATACTTTGTATCAGATCCTAACACTCAAAAAAATAAGTTCATTTGCATCCTGGGGTCATCAGATTTTAAAACCAACCAACGATTTCTCCTTTTTACAGCTAAGATCTATAAAGAAATTCTGAGACTCCAAAATGTTGCTTCAAGTGCTCTCAACGTACACATCTAGAACGTGTGTAACCTACAAACCTAAGTAATCCCAGTTAGACGAATGTCAGGCTTGGTTCTCAACGATCTAGCAGCAGCCATTTCTAAAAGTGCCACAAAACATTTTAATGAGATCCTTTAATTATTGCCACGAGCGTGAGCCCGTTATACCCTGGAAACAAAAGTTAAGTGTTACAGCTACATTCAGCAGGTGAACTTGAAACGGCTGCAGCGAGAACGGACGGACGGGTGTCAGATGGTGATTTCCGGGTTGGGACATACGTTAACAAAGACAAATTGTGGCGATTGTTTTGCAACATATACAAATAGCGAACCACTGTGTTGCACACCTGAAACTAATATAATGTTTTATGTCAATTGTACCTCAATTTGAGAACAGCAAAAATAAAGCTCAGGAGAGTTTTTAACCAGTTCAGTTGGGGAGGACAGAAAATCTACAGGCAAACGGACATCTAGAAGGAAGATCGTGAATGGCTTTACTCACCTCCCCACTGTGATTATCTGAAAGATCCAGATGAAGGAAGGTTGAAGAAAAGCATTAAAAAGGAAAGAGACCCAGGCGCCTGGCTGGCTCAGTCAATTGAGTGCCCGACTCCTGATTTCCATTCAGGTCATGATCTCGGGGTCGTGAGATCGAGTTCCATGTTGGGCTCCACAGTGAGCATGGAGTCGGCTTGAATACTCTCTCTCTCTCTCTCTCTAACTCTCTCTCCTTCTGCCTGTTCCCCTCCCCGCAACCCAGAAAAAAAATTTTTTAATTAAAAAGGAGGGGCGCCTGGGTGGTTCAGATGGTTAAGTGTCTGCCTTCAGCTTGGGTCATGTTCTCTGGTCCTGAGATTGAGCTCCACATCGGGCTCCCAGCTCAGTGGAGGGCTTACTTCTCCCTCTCATCTCCTTCTGCCTCTCCTCCTGCTTGTGTTCTCTCTCTCTTTCTCAAATGAATAAATAAAATCTTCCAACAAAAATTAAGGTGGAAAGAGGCCATACACATTCTGGGCTTGAGCTCATAAAAGCACAAATTCAGAAGGTAGAGAGTATGTTGTCCTGTTAGATCCATCATCCTCTTCCCCCTCCAAGCACAAATTCAGAAGTTAGAGAGTATGTTGTTCTGCTAGATCCACCATCCTCTTCCCCCTTCTTCAGGATGGGTTATTCCAAGTCAGCAATCTCCTGCGGCATCACTGTCTGTGCCTGTCGGACAGAAGCTGTACTGCCCACATGGCCCGTGCCTGGTGTCCCTGCGGCTGCTGTCCCTGCGTGTCCCCTGGTCCCACGTGGGCTAGGACCACGCACCTTCCCTCACCATGCACACCTGGGGCCCCCCGTGCTGAGCACATTATGGGCAGAATTGGGGGAGGGGAGGGTGAGTCAATACAGACAGACGCCAGGTTTGAAGGCGGCGGTCACCAGAGGCCACACCCTGCGGTCACACCCCAGCTGGGCCTTGGAGCCTGTGGCCTCTTATCTGTTGCCCTTTGATATCTGATTAGCTGAGTGACACTGATTCAGGCCACCGTCGTTCAGATCCCAGTTTACTGTGTGGGAGGAATGGAGGGAAGATAGCTCCCCAAGAGAAGGTGATATTGGCGGCACCGGGTGCCAGGCTCAGGGTGAGACTCGACTGTGGTGAAAACAGGGCGTGAGGGGCTTGCAGCAAAGAGTGGGGAGACAGGGGCGGCAGACCCCTGGAGAGACAGGCCAGCAGGGACCTGTGGGATGGCGGTGGGAAGAAGGGAGGCCACCTCCAGGGCTGAGAAGGAGCCCGGCCGGGCCGGGGATTTGGAGCCATTTGGGGCAGGAACCTTCAGCGGGAGGCCTGGGGATTCGGGCCTGGGATGGGCCATCTGCTTTCAGTGACCTCTCTCACCGTTGGGGAGGGGTGCGCATGGGCCAGGAAGACACCCCTAAGTGCAGGCTTGGGGGCTGCCCTTCTGCTCTTAGGGTCTCCTCCCCATTGGCACAGGATCACAGGAACACCTGTCCTTCAACCAGCTGGCCAGGTCCACGTGTGCATCTGCTGTGTTCCCGCTCAGGAAAGGGAAGGTCAGGGGCACAATCCAAGGTCCCCACCCACAGGAGTGCTCAGAGCGGCCTCCAGGAAACCTCCCCACGAGGGTGGTGCTTTCGTTCCTTTATTCCTTCCTTCCTTCCTTCCTCTCACTGTCCACCACCCTCCACGGTCGGTGCCTGCTCTGCGCACACAGGAGCTCCGTGCTCCCCAAAAACCTTGACCCACTGCAAGCCACCAGCTCAGGGACACTCACACCAGCTACAACCGAGATGCCCAGCAGGGCCCCCTGAGTGACCCAGCTCTCGCTCTCCCACTACTGAGCTCGGCCAGCTTCTTCCTCCCTACACTACCTTCCCCAGCACGCACACACCCCGTCCTGGCCCGCACCACCCCTGTCCTGTCACTGGTCCACTTCCTGCCCCCACTCTAGGGGAGCTTCTTCAAGGGCTACCATCCGTGCCCACTACCCACCATCCCGTCCACTCCAGGACCCCCAGCAACCGCCCACCGGAACTGCCCACCAGTCTGCAGCCAGATGGAGCGGTCAGACCCACCTGGGACTCTGCTCCCCTCTCTTCCAGTTCCCAGCTGCACCGGACGGCTCTGTCCTCCCCTGGGTTCTATGAGCCCGCGTCCTGGGCACCTCCCCTCATTCCCCTTGAAGGGCCCTTGGCACTGGGCACCGCTGAGTGTCCCAAACCGTCCTCTGCACGCTCCCGGCCACCAGCTGTCGCCTCCAGCCCAGCCTGCCAGGGGCGGCCGTCTCCCCTGTCCCCTCCAGCCCTTCCTCCGAGACTGCTGAGGACTGGGTGCTCCTTACCTCACCTCCAACAGGCTGTCCCCAAGGTGCCATTAACCTCAGCCCTCCAGGGCAGAGCTCTGGATTTTCTCCCCAGACATGCTCGTCCCCACATCCTCTCTCCACAACTAGCACACAGCCAACGGGCAGCACACCCTACAAAACAAATACCGAAAGACACCTGGCCCCAGCCTCCAGTCCCACCAGCTTGCTCCTGCTCCGTGCACTGGCAAGCTGACGGGCTAGACACCTGCAGGCCAGCCAGATGTGCCACTGTGACCAGGGATCAGAACATGATGATGCTCCCACCCTCCCCAGCTTCTGCAAGGACACTTTTAACAAACAAACAAACCAAACTTCTGATCCAGAGCCCACAGACCCCTTGAGCCAGCCCCTGCCCACTCAGTTTGCCTCCCATCTCTTCTCTCACCTGCGAGGCTAGCTGCTGCCCCAGGACATTTGCACATGCTCTTCTCTCGCCTGCAACTTTCAAATGTCTGCCAAAACGCTACCCCCTCAGAGGGGCCTTGTCTGACACTCTATGGAAAACAGCCCATCTCTTCTGCCCATGCCCGTGCCCCCTTATGCCACCTCATTTTCCTTCGGGTTCTTATTACCATCAACATCCTACCCTGGGGTCATTGTGCATGAGATAGGAAGTCAACCCGTGCACCCCTCGCTCTAAGGACACAGCCCAGTCACTGTGTCTGGCTCCTCCCATCAGAGCACCCACCCTGCTCCCTGGTCTCTATTCCATGGGGGGGTACTTCACCCCCAAATGCCCAGCACAGCCCGCTCAGACTTGGACCGAGACCCAGACAGAAATGGAACCACTTGGAAGGGTTTGAGCAACGGAGTGCCTTGACATGGCTTGACACGTTCAAAAAGTTTCCTCTGGTTGCCCTGTGACAAAGAGATAGGGGATGGAGGGGTGGCCAGGGACAACATGGCTGGTGGCTGGCACCAGGCAGGGACAGGCACCCGGGGAGTGGCAAAGGACAGAGGGCTTCTGTCCCACCACAGGGTCCACACAGCACTTTTGAGATCAGGAGGATGTTCAAACCCTGGGGGTGGGCAAGTGGCGCCTCAGGGTGTCAGAGGCATGGGGGAGCGGTCCCGGCTCCAGCACAACTGCAGGGGCAGCAGGACCCTCCGGCCACCAGTGTGGAGAACCACAGCCGGGATACGCGCCCCCCCCACCGAAAGCCAGCGCTTAGCTGGGGTCACATGTGGAAAGTGATTCCACCCTATGTCCGTCCCTATGGAGAACCACAGAAAAAAAGTGCATGTTCCCGGCCCTACATCCCTGCCAGCCCAAGTAAGGAGGGTCTGAAGGCAGCGCCAGGCACCAAGGGGCGACCACGCTGTCTTCACTGACAGCGGGAGGGACCCGGAGTCCAAGCACGGGAACAGGCAGCACCCAGCACAGGGGCGCGTCCTACAGACAAGGAAGAATGAGCTGGTGAGCAAATCCATAAATGGAAATATTACGGAAACGTTAACCTCTTGTTGCACAGAGGATACAGCAACAAAGAATGCTTCTGCTGGGGCACCTTAAGGGGAGAGAACAAGGAATGCCGGCAGCTGAGCAGAGTCTACAATGTATCTCAGTCGAGGAAGAAGCAGCCCTTCTGTCCCCCCGCTCTCTCGGGACACGGCGGCCCGGCCCCCGTAATCTAGGGCAGGCGGCCCGGCCCCCGTAATCTAGGGCAGGGGACGCTGTTGGCACAGGCGTCGCCAAGGAGCAGCACACCCATCTGTCTGCAGGCACCCCATCCAAGGCACACTTTTTGGACACACCTAATTCATTTCTTTTCTCAGTAGGGCTCCCCAGAGGCTGTTTTGGCTGTAAGATAGATTCTAACAAGAAAGCAGGGATCTGACAAATAAAAGAACTACTTAAAGATGCATTCGCATTAATCTCACCAAGCCCGGAAACAGTCTACGGGTGCAGCGAGCGTGAGAAACCGCTTGCCTGGGAAAATGGAACCAAGAGCGGCGACAAACACCGTGCGCTCTCTGCCTCCCTCCGGAAATCCACAACACACAGACGCCGGCACATGGACCCACACTCGCACCCATGCAGGCGTGCAAGGGGACACCCAGAGCCACGTGTACACACGTGTGTGCACGTAGACACACAACCCTGCATGTGCGTGGGTGTGCACGTGTGGCCCTGCACGTACCTACACAGACACGCACGTGCACGCACAAAGCAGGGGGCGGTCAGGCATCGCTCTGGGCGTGAAGCCCATGTCCATGTCTTCCTGAACCCCAGGACCCTCTCCTGTAAAATAAACCCCACGAGGGCGCCTGCGTGGCTCAGTGGGTTAAGCCTCTGCCTTTGGCTCAGGTCATGATCTCACAGTCCTGGGATCGAGCCCCACATCGGGCTCCCTGCTCAGCAGGGAGTCTGCTTCTCCCTCTCTCTCTGCCAGCCTCTGCCTATTTGTGATCTCTATCAAATAAATAAATGAAATCCTTTAAAAAAAAAAATCAACCCCACAGATGGGATACAAGTGAGTGGGTCCACAGGAGATCCTGGAGAAGCTTTTAAATCAAAATGTGATGTTTTAGAATTTCCTTTGATTTTGTGAAACACAAGTGGGTGGCCTGAGGGGTGTCCCCTGGCTGTTCTCAGATCTGCGTCCTGGAACTGACAGCCCCGCAGACAGCAGCTCTCCTGGCCCGTCCGCGGCCACACTGCGCCCCACCGACACCACGTCCTGCTCACAGCCCAACCCGGAGCAGGGATCGTTACAGGGACGCTCGGAGCAGTGAGTGGGCAGGGCACGGCCAGCTGGGAGGGACCCCTGATCCAAGGGCTCCGAGCGTGCCGAGGACACTCTCACTGGAAAGGTCTGGAGCCAACCACGGGCTCTGATGTGTCTGGGAAAGCCTCGAGCCCCTTATTCAAGAGAGAGGCAGGCTCTCCGCTCTCCCGGGCTTCTTCCTAAGGGAACGAGGGATGCCCACCCTGTCCCCGCAGGGCCCTCCTCAAGCAGGAGGGGACGGCGGTCGCCTTGACCACCACTTGCTCTTGCTTGCTCTGAGCTCACAAAATGACCTTCTCACCCACACGAGGGCTGTTTTAACCCAAGCCTCCTCCTGCCCCAGTCTTCCATTTTTTCATGCTTCAAGAACAGGAAGTGAATCTGCATCACATTCGAGAACCAAAAATGCCCCCGCCCTGCCTCGTCGCGCTTCCTTTTTCCCGGCACTGGCTTCTCTGTCCACCAGCAGCTGGGCAGGTCAAGGGCATCCGGAAACGTACGGAATCCCCCCGTCTTTGAGCCATCCCACAACTGGGGCAGCCACTAGCTTTCGGAAGGAGCCGGTAGGGATGCCAGGAAAATCCTGGGGTGAAGCCTCGGGCAAAGAATGCTTCCACCCGGGATGCGGTCGAGCACACACCTAGCGATGCCTCCAGTGTTCAGAAGGCCGAGTCATGGAATTTTCCAGAGAAACCCAACACACTGGAAGGCCACCCTATTTTTCAGGAGGTCTGGGTAGGAGGAGGACAGAGAGCAGGCTAGGCCCTTAGCACATCTTCCTCTGTCCGTCTGTCTGCCTGCCTCTGGCCCACTCCCGTCCACATGGATGAGGCCCCAGCAGGCCCTCCCCTGCGGAGGGGGCCATGCTTCCTACAGACAAGGTGGGAGAAGCCCTCGCATCCTCGGGGCAACCAGTGTTCCGACACGGAAGGCGATGGGCGATGCGGGGCAAGCAGCAGCAGGCCCCGAGCACCCGTGATCAAAGCAGCCCTGGGCCAGCTCCCGCAGTCTCAGCCAGGAACAAGGCCTGGGCCCCCCCACGCTGGTGTTCTACACTTTGGATAGCCTGTGGCAACCAGCAAAGCTCCGGGCTGGGCTCCTTCCAGGCTGAGGGCAGGATCCACACCCTCAGCCCCAGGTGCTGCCCAACTCTGGGTGCCCCCAGCGTCCCCAGAAAATTCCATCAGCTCCCACTTGAAAGCTCAGACAGACAGAGCTCCCCTCCCCCTGCGGAGAGGCGGGGTGCAGGGGTGGGGGGAGCAGGGAAAGGGCACCTGGGCTTTCATCCTGCCCTCCTCTGGAGGCGGGGCTCCTGCCATCCCAGCCCTCACCTGCTTGCAAACTTCAAGGGGCTCCTGTTTCCCCGCTGTAGAAGTCGGGACAGAATCACCCCCACCCAATGCCACTCGGCACAGGGAAAGGACAGGGAGGTGGCCTCTCTCCTGGGCCTGACTTCTCCATCCCCTGCACACACCAGGGCTCGGAGGCTGCTCCCCACCCAGGCCCCCTCTGCCCCTCTGCCTCCATGCCAGGCTCTCCACTCTCGCGTCCTCACCTGCCAATGGAAGGATGCAGAAGGCCCAGAGGCTGGTGCACTGGGGCCCTGCTACGACCCGGATCCTAACACACCTGCGAGGAGCTCCAGACACAGCACAGCCACGGGAAGGAGACACCAGAGAAGAGCTGTCACCATTCGGGTGGGAGCCCAGCGTCTGTGCCGGTGGGGGAGGGGGTAGGAGGGCACAGCACGTGTGCAGGGAGGGGACACTAGCTCTGTGATCCGCAGCGAGAAGGCACCAGGGTGGACAGGGCTGGACGGAGGCAGAGAAGCAAGGAGCGCACACCTGGAGAGGTGAAATTCCGCACGGTCGTTCCAAGGCTACATTCTTTCTGCTCTGAGGAATGTTCCAGAATTTTCATAATAAGAACTTTTTTCAAGGAAGCAAGCCCTAACGCAAATAAGGACCACACTCACTCTCAGGTGTGCAGAGCTCCCACTCAGAAAGCCCCGTTCCCATAGCTCAGGGGATGTCCCAATGCTCCGTGTCAGTAAACACAACTGGTACGGTGACAGTCGCCCTGTTGTACACTGGGGAAAACTGAGGCTCGGGTGGACAAGAACAAGGGCAGACAGGACTCGAAGGAGGCAGACCTGGTGGCTGACCCTGACCCCGTGTCTCCATGTGTGCCCTGGCCATCCAGTGAAGCCACAACCTCTGATGGTGGCCGTCCACTCCTACAACCTCTGATGGTGGCTGTCCACTCACACCTGGCCCCCGGGAGGACCCCGGGTCTAGACCCCGTCCCCTTACTGCACCAGCGGCATCGAGTCTAGAGCTCTGCATCTGAGAACTCTGCTTCCGGGACTCGACGGTCCCAACCGCACAGGCTCCTGTCACACCTCCTGGCATGATGCTCTTTCTATGGACCACCCAGGGAGGCCCTGAACGTTCGGTCCCCACAGCAGCCCTCCCTCCAGCTCCTGCCACTTCCCCAATGGGGCCCCACAGCCCCAGCCTCCACTCAGTCTACCCCAAGACGTACCAGCTCAGCACCCCAAACCCGGTCCCCACTCAGCCACAAGTGTCCTCCTCCCCCCAAGCCAACCCTTAACCTCTGACCTCCATGTCCACTCCTGGGGACTGTGGGCTCATCTCCCGTGTGACTTCACCAAAACACGACACCACCGCCACAAGGACACTGGGGGTCAACTCTGTGGCCAGGGTCAACGCCGTGGGGCTGGACGGGCAGCCTGTGTCTCCCGAGGGGGCCCCACGCAGGGGAGCTCTAGCGTCGGGGGTGCTCAGGAAGTACGTCCCCTCAGGAAAGTCCTGTTGATCCATGTCGGGGACCAACAGAGGATAATTGCCTCTCTCCCCATGACCGGCCTCCCAAATCAACACAGAGGAACGTGGCCAACATGACTCACGGAAGGCACCACTGTCCACTCTGTGTTAAAGCTTCACCGGACACAGAGGGGTACTGCCTGGATGGAACAGCAGGGCCCCCCACCTCCAAGATTCCCAAGGATGCCCCCCAGTCGGCCTCCCAGCAGCAAAGTGATGGGAAGCTGAGAACTAATGTTTCACGTGCCCAGGACACCACAGGTCCTGAAGGTCACAGTGCTTGGGGACATGGCTTTGCCTCCTGCCACTCACATGGGACAAGGGCCACACCTGAGCCCGGGCACAGGACGGAGCCGGCCATCAGAGGCAGGGCACACATCCCTGAGGACCAGTGGCCGCATCAGCCTCATGTCAGCACATGGGACACCTGTGGACCCGGCTCATCTGCCGGACACACCACGTAAGGCACACGTGACCCAGCAGCTGCATCTCAAAGACACGTGGGATACTCACTGCACTGACGTGTGTTATCTCACCCGGTAAGCCAAAGGTTATCATTTCACGACGCAACGGATGGGAAAACCGTCAGGCAGAGAGTTCACCTTTCCTCGTGTGGTGTTCAGGGTCCTGTGCCATCAGCACCACTCAACTTGGCCACTCAATTTTCAAATGAAAGGGAAACGGAGTCTTTTGCCCAAACCATGGCTCTTGGTCATGCATTAAAACAAAAACAAAAACAAAAACTTAACCCTGCTATATGTATCTCCACATGCTTCAACTTTTAAATGTGAGTTGTTATCCACAAAAAATTGGGCGTTGTCTCCCCTGGCCACCCGCCACATGCCATGCACCTGGCTAGCCCCCGCTCGCGGGACAGGAGGCTCCCGCCCTTGGTTCAGAGGCAGAGGGAATCCACGAGGACTCACCAGGCCAGCAGCATAGGAGCCCATTTCTGTCAAATTGAAGCAGTGTGGCCCCACGGCGCCCCAGGGAAGCCGTCATGGGCAGCCTCCTCTCAGAGGACAGGGAAGGAGTGCTGCGGACACGGCCACCTTCGCGACTCAGCGAAGCCTGAGTCCGAGGGCGACAACACGGACACTTGGCTCCCTTGGAAGTTTCCTCCTACAGACTTCATTTTTGTCCCAATGCCCGTGGCCGCCACGGAGGGGGCTAGAGACCATGTGCTCCACGTGTCCTCTGCGTCAGGTGCAGGGACGGTGTAGCCGAGCGCCCCTCCACCCCACCCAGAGGCATCTCCCTCAGGATCCCATCTCTGAAACGTCTCTGCGCTCTGGAGTAAAGGGCTTGTTTCTGTTGCTGCTGTTTCTCATAACTGAGTTAGTTGTATTCTGTGGACACGAAGCTATTGAAGATGACTGTTTCCTTCACTGAGCTGCTTCCAGGAGGCTCTCGGCCAAGTCACTAGGTCCCCAGGGCTTTGTGGCGAACCCAGCAGATGCCGGCCTTCCACGGGCTCCCCGGTCTTATCAGATCTGTAGTTTCTCTTGGTCCGTGCCTTTTTAAAAAAATAATATTTAATCCTGCTCTATGTATTTCTGCATCCTTTTCAAATCCTTTTTGGAACTCAGCAGGGTATGAAATTATGAAAATAAGTTATAATTCTGGGGGTTAGGGGGAGTCCCTGGGGCACAGCAGCACCGTGGGAGACCCTGAACTCACTTTCTTCCCAGACACACTACATCTACACTGGCACACGGAACAGTTCCTCCTGAAGAGGAACCGAGGGCCGTGCGAACAGCGGGAGCACACAGAGAGCAGCACGGAGACATGGGGACAAGGGGACCCAGAATACACCCCCTGCCCTGGGACACAGGGAGAAACCCAGCTTGAAGGGCAACTGGCTGTCGGGGAAGGAAACCCACTTCCGCACTCTGGAGCCTTGGCCAAACAGAGGAATGCGGAGACTCTCTCCAAGGGTGGAGGCATCACCCAGGACCATGTTTGATGTCCCCCTTGACCTTTAGTACAGATGCAAGCAGAGTCCAAGCACTCTGTCGGCCCTGCGAGGACACCCCAGCAAGCCCAGGCCCCCAGCCCACACAGGCTCCAGCCGTCCCACCAGGGCAGTGGTTTGTCCCACGCCCCTGGCACAGCTGGTCTCAGAACACACTCAACCTCCATGCGCTCCAGGTCCAGCCACCCACCAAGTAACACCCACAACAGGAGCCCTGGCCCACACCCACTCCGGCTTCAACTGTCCCACCAAGACAGCCCCAGCACAGTGCACCCCAGTATCCCCAAGACTACACCCACACCAGCTCCAGCAGATCTGCCAAGATGGCCCTAGGGAAGGGCACACAGAACCCCACCCCCTCCAGACAGAACCCACTCCAGACAAACAAAATTGGAAACACGACAGTCCAAAATCTACAGGACACAGCAAAAGCAGTTCTAAGAGGAAAGTTCATAGCAATACAGCCAACTTTAAGAAACAGGAAAACTCCCAGATAATCTAACTTTACACACACACAAAAAAACAAACAAAACACTAAGTTAGTAGAAGAGAAGAAATAATAAAGATGAGAGCGGAGGGGCTCCTGGGTGGCTGAGTGTGTTAAGCCTCTGCCTTCGGCTGAGGTCATGATCTTGGGGTCCTGGGATCGAGCCCCGCATGGGGCTCCCTGCTCAGTGGGAAGTCTGCTGAGTTGCTCTCTCTGCCTGCCTCTCTGCCTGCTTGTGATCTCTGTCTGTCAAAGAAATAAATAAAATCCTTAAAAATAGATGAGAGCAAATATAAATGAAACTAAGACTAAAAAAATTAGATCAATGAAACTAACAGCTGCTTCTCTGAAAGTATAAACGAAATCAATAAACCTCTAGCCAGATTCATCAAGAAAAAAAAAGAGAGGGCCCAAATATATAAAAACAGAAATGAAAGAAGAGACACCCAGAAATACGAAGGATCAGAAAACACTACTACAAACAACTATACACCAACAAACTGGAAAACCCAGAAGAAACGGACAAACTCCTAGAGCACACAGTCTTCTCAGACTGAATCACGGAGAAAGAGAAAATCCGAACACACTGGTTACAGGTAACAAGATTGAGTCAGCAATTGTAAAGATTCCAAGGAACAAAAGTCCAGGATGAGACAGCTTCACAGGTGATGTCTACCAGGCATTTAAAGAAGAGTTAGTACCCACCCTTCTCAAAGTATTCCAAAAAATAGAAAAGAATCTTCCAAATCGAGTCTGTGAGGCCAGAATGACCCTGATATCAAAACCAGACAAAGACACAAAAAAGAAAAATGATGGATTCATCACCCTGAACAAAGACACAAAAATCCTCAAAAAAATACTAGCAAACCGAATTAAACAATACATTAAAAGGATCATTCACCAGGGCACCTGGGTGCCTCAGTGGGTTAAGCCTCTGCCTTTGGATCAGGTCATGATCTCAGGGTCCTGGGATTGAGCCCCACATCGGGCTCTCTGCTCAGCAGGGAGCCTGCTTACCCCCACCCTCTGCCTGCCTCTCTGCCCGCTTGTGATCTCTGTCTGTCGAATAAATTTAAAAAAAAATCTTTAAATAAAACAAAACAAAACAAAAAAGCAAACAAACAAAACACCCTGAAGACCCAACCAAAAAATTGTCAGATCTAATGAATGAATTCAGTAGGGTTGCATGACACAAAATTAACATACGGATATCGGTTGCATTTCCATACACGAAGAACAAGTTATCAAAATGAGAAATTAAGAAAATAATTCCATGTACAATACCCAGGAATTACTATGACCGAGGAGGTGAAAGTTCTGTACACTGACAACTGTTAAGACACTAATGAAAGAAATTGAAGATGGCACACATAAATAGAAAGATATTTCATGCTGATGGATTGGAAGAATTAATATTGCTAAAATGTCCAAACTCCCCAAAGCAATCTACAAATTCAGTGCAATTCCTATCAAAATTCCAACAACATTTTTCCCAGATAGAAGAACAAAAAATCCTAAAATGTGTTTCGAGCCACAAAAGTCCCTTAATAGCCAAAGCAATCTTGCGAAAGAACAAAGCTGGAGGCATCAACATCCTTGATTTCGAAGTGCACAGAGCTACAGTAATAGCTACAAAGCTGTGATCCTCAGGACAGTAGGGGACTGGCGCAAAAACAGACACATGGTTTGACGGGAGAGAAAAGAGACCCCAGAAATAAACCCACAACTATAGGGTCAAGGAATCTACGACAAAGCCAGGACAGAATATGCAACGGGGACATGTCTCTTCAACAAATGATACTGGGAAACTGGACAGCCACGTGTGGAAGAATGAAACGGGACCGCTTTCTTACGCCATCCGTACAAATACATGCAAAATGGATTAAAGACCTGAGAGTAAGACCTGAAACCATAAGGTGCCTAGAAGAGTAAGTTCTTTACGCTGGTCTTAGCAGTACGGATCGGAGCAGTCTCCTGAGGCAAGGGCAACAAAGCCAAAATAAACAACAGGATCGCATCAGACTAAAAATCTTCCCCACAGCGAAGGAAGCCATCACAAAAATGAAAGGCAGCCGAGGGGATGGGAGAAGTTATCTGCATGTGGTATGTCCAATAGAGTGTTAGTATCCGAACTATATAAAGAACTTACACAACTCAACACAAAAGAAACAAATAATCTAATTAAAAAGGGGCAGTGGAGCCCAATAGACATTTTTCCAAAGAAGACATCCAGATGGCCGGCAGACACATGAAACAACGCCCCACGTCACTCATCACCAGGGAAATGCAAATCCAAACCGCAATGAAATATCACCTCACGCCTGTCAGAATGGCTAAAATGGAAAGGACAAGAAACAACAGGTGTCAGAAGGATGTGGAGAAGGGGGAACCCCGTTACATTGTCGGTGGGAATGCAAACGGGGGCAGCGATGGTGGAAAACAGTGTGGAGGGTCCTCAAAAAATTAAAAATAGAAATACCATACAATCCAACAGTTCAGCTATTGGGTATTTCCCCCCAAAAAAACAAAAATATGAATTTGAAAAGATACATGCACCTCTATGTTGTTGCAATATTATTTACAATCGCCAGGCTACGGAAGCAACCTAAAAGCCCACTGACAGGTGAACGGATAAAGAAGGTGTGGAACATATGCGCACGGAATATTACTCAGCCATCAAAAAAGAATGAGGTCTTCCCATTTGTAATGACCTAGAAGGACCTAGAAGGTGTCATGGTAAGAGAAATAAGTCATTTAGAAAGAAAAAAATACTGTATGATTTATCTTACATGTGGAATTTTTTTTTTTTTTTAAGATTTTACTGATTTATTTGAGAGAGAGAGAGAAAGCACAAGTGGAGGGTCAGGGGGAGATGCAGACTCCCCGCTGAGCAGGGAGCCCGATGCGGGACTCGATCCCAGGACTCCAGGGTCATGACCTGAGCTGAAGGCAGTCGCTTAACTGACTGAGCCACCCATAGGCCCCCATTACATGTGGAATTAAAAAAATAAAATGATAAGCAGACATACAGAGAACAATCTGGTGGTGCCAGAAAGAAGGGGGGGTGGGGAAGGGGATTAAAAGGTACAAATGTGGGGGCACCTG
>NW_019154135.1:12142069-12162659 GCF_002288905.1 Enhydra lutris kenyoni | reverse complement strand
AAAAAAAAAAAAGGTACAAATGTGTAGTTACTTAAGGAAAAAAAGACACTGGGATACCATATAAGTCTAGGGTACAGTTAATAGCATGTGACCACTTTGTTAGGTGACACAGTACCTATATTTGCAGTGCTGTTCTCTTTGTAACCTGTATACGGACATAATGTCGTATGCCAAATGCGCTCCGTAAGAAAAAGAACTAAGTAAACACGGAGAAAGAGGCCTGGGGCGGGGCCTCCAGTCCCAGGGACACAGAGGTCCCAATGGAACGAACAGGGTGCACGTTGGCTGAGGTGAGCCCCGCGAGTCCGCAGGGGCAGGCGCAGGGAGGACTTGCTCCCTCCGGCCCCGCAGGCCAGCCTCGCAGGAGACTTCACTCTGTTTCAACGCCTGCGGGCCTTCGAGAATGCCTCGGTCCGTCGCGGCCGGAAGAGCAGGAGAAGCTGTGAGCTCCCCCAACAGTCTGCCCCCACAGGGGTCTCTGCATGCGCTGGGACTCGGTGGCCTGGGGAGTCCTCTCGGGACCTGCTGGGAAGGGGAGACCGGCAGGGCAGGGGCAGCAGCGGGGGCTCCAAGGAACTCACCACCACGGAGGGGCAGACCCCTGGCAGCCCTGCCTGCCATCTCCAGGCCGCCCCGGCCAGCAAGCCAGGGGACCCCGCTGCCCCCTTCCCGCAGCGTGGTGACGGTGAAAAGCCCCTGGGACGGGCCGGCGCTCAGTTAATGTCAGGTGCAAGAAAGCATGAACGAGGGAGGGAGACAAGCAGGTGGTAGAGGCGCACCACGGCCCTCCGGAAGGCTGCTGTCCGTTTAGAGACAGGTCGACGGGCCGGCGGACAGGCAGAGGGCACATGGCCCTCAAGCACGGCCAGCCTCCAAGCACAGCTGTGCGTTCCTCCTCCCAGCGGCAGGCTGCGGGGTTCCAGCCCCACGCCGACCACACCACGGACGCAAACTCCGCTCCAGAATTGGGCAGCTTGGGTTTGTGTTTTTTTTGTTTTTTGTTTTTTTAATTTATTTTTTTAATGCGCTCAATCCCAAAGAAAGACTTAGTGAACGTGACCTTGGATCGGCAGGACAGAAAGCCAGTAATCGGGGCGGGTGGCTCTCGTCCCCACGGGGGTTGCTGGATGCCCAGCACTTTTCCAAGAACAAAACCCTCGTTTAAATATTAGACAAGAGATTACACATGCTGGTGACTGTGCATCGACAGTGGACACATTTTGAGCGGAAGACAAAGGAAATAATTCTTGCCCTCTCTACAGTGTAGGCTACAAGGAAACCCCACCACTCGCTCTATCCAGAGAGAACATTCCTTTGTGCTCCGAGCAGAGGACAGTGTTTGCCGCTCTCGTCGGGGAGTCTGCGTGGGTTCCTAGTGGGGCCTGACTGGCAACTTCCAATAACAGGACAACTTGAAATGTGGCTCTTTTCCAAGAAACTAACAGTGGGCTAGATTCTCCAGTCTGTCAGAGTAGCATCAACGGCCTTGTCTGAACGTTAGCGGGATAAACTGCAGAGAGAACCTTCCAGAAAAAAGGAAGTGGTGGGCCTGGAAAACTTCCTGAAACCCTGAGGAAACGTGCGGGTACATCCCTCTCTCCTAGTGAGGAACCAGCTTCTAGAACGTTCCCGTGTGGGTGTGGAACCGAGCCCTCGGTTTGTGATGCGTGGGGGGTGGGCTGTGGATACGGGGGCAGCCCAGCGGCTCGGGGACCAAGCGACTGGCCCAAGGGCACCCAGCTACGCCTGAAAGCTCTTATCTTACAGAGATGAAAGCAGCAGCCTTGGTTCTTGTCCTTGGAAGAGCTCAGATTTGAGCAGAGAGACTGCTGACCCCAGAGGGCGCAGGAAGGGCATAGAGGCTGTGGGGGGGGCGGTCCTCGGCCCAGCCCCTTCCCAGCTGCGTGTGGTGGAGGTAGGGGCTGAGCTAGAGAGAAACAGTTGGGGAGGCTCCTCCCAAAGCTAAAGTAGCTGAAGAATAACAAAGAAGGAAATGACCGCAAGTCCCCAGGAGACAGACAGACACACACACACACACACACACACACACACACACACACACACACACGAGACCCCCTGCCCACACGGTCATCAGGGAGCGTCCTCCGTGCCCCCAACCCCCGCGTGATCAGCGACCCCGCAGAGCAGCCCCGGGACGGTCTCCGATGGCCGGCCGGCTCCCGTTCTGCCGTGGAGTAAACACCAGCAGTGTCCAGCCGGGGCCTCCTCTGTGCTCAGCACAGGACACGGACGTGCGGAAGTCCTCAAAGCCCACGGGCCAGACACCAGCCGAACACAGCAGAAACACAGGGCTCAGCAGACAGAAGGCAGGCAGGCCGCCCTGAAGCCGGTGCAGAGCAAACAAGAGAACCCCCTTGGCCAAAGTCTCTGACGTCCAACAGCCCGGTGACCCAACCCCAGCTTGGCACCTAACCCCAGAAGCTGGGCCTGTCTCTGGGCCACAGAGCTGAGCTCAGGCCGGCAGGTCCCAGCCAGACAATGACCAAAAACGCTGGCCCCAGAGCTTCAGGGGGCTGCAGCCGGCCAGAGCACAGCTCCAGCGCCCCCCAGCCCGCCGCTCCCAGATGTGCCCCCCACACATGCTGAGCCTGGGACCAGTACAGATACGAGAGCCAAACCAGGGTGTGCAAAAGCAGTGGGCTCTGCCCCACGGACCCTGGGCCAGGAGGATGGCCCCGCCTGGACACCGCAGGGCAGAGACCGCACATACCTCCGGGTGGGCTGTATGCAGAATCATAAAGGCCCGCAGACCACCCCTCATCCTCCACCCCCTGCCCAGAGGAGGAGCTGCGGCTGCTGCTGGATGTGCTCATTGTCCCCAGAGGAAGTTCTGACAAACTGGCCCCCGGGGTGGCCAGGAGCCGGCTTGCACCTGCAGTGGGGAGGAGGAGGCAGGTGCACGGGCAGGGGTGCGAACAGTGGTCCCGGGACAGCATGGGGCGGGGGGGGGGGGGCGGTCAGCAACAGCTGACATGCTGTGAAAGCGAACTGTGCCCTTCTATGTGACCCCTACCTTGGGCCTTCCTATGTACGTGGGGTGGGGAGGGGTGAGGACAGGGAGGGACTCTGTCTGTGCCCCAATCTCATGCTAACGTCTCCTCCGGTTAAAATCAGCAGCCTGGCAGGCGGGACACCAGCAGGGGCTCTGGGGGGCACACAAGGAGCCACCAGGGCTGCTCCAGAAAACAGGGCTTGGGCACTGCCAATGTCTGCCCACGCAGTCCCAAACATGCAGGGCGCCCGAAGGGTGAGGCCACGCGTCAGACCGTCCCTTAGGGCACTGGTCCCGGACATGCCTGTCCAGTAGCGGGCCAGGACCCCGGTCCTGGGGCCCCCCTTCCCCACAGCTCCTCCCGGTCCCCCAGCCCAGAGACTTTCTTATGGGTTCTGCTGAGAAGTGCCCTCTGTCAGGGGCCTGTGTGCCTCCAGCTGCCGCTCCACCTGCCAGCACGGCAGCCCGGGACGCAGGCCCAGGTCCTATGCACAGCTGCTTGGCCTATAGGCGCTCCTGCATGCTGAGGGTCCCCCCCACCATGCAGAAGGCCCGATCCCTGCCAGGTGCACGGTCCCCAGCCACCTTGCCCACCCTCCCTCCTGTGCGGCTGCACTCGCTCGGGGACATTCTGGGGCAGCTCCCCATCCACCCTAGAGCTCCCACAGGCCCCGGGAGGTCCTGGCACCAGCCGCAGACCTCCCCCCGCCACAGGTTAAACAGCATGAAGAGTGAAGGCTTTGACACCTGTCCTAGTTTTAACAAGTGGATGTCCCATCCTGGCCTTCTCATCCCCTCTGCCCTCCTCAACCCCTTCCCTGCCTCAAGGACACTCCACGTGGTTCCTGCCCACAGTCCCTACCCCCAGGGCTCCTTCCCCAGAATGCCCAGGATTTGAGTCCGACTCTGAGATCCAACTTCAAGCCCCTCTGAAAGAAGGCGCACAGACCCAGCCTTTAGAGGGCCCAGGCCAAGGTCAGAAGCCTGCGTGGCCTCTGAAGCTTCTCCCACCGTTGTTACCTGCAGCCTTTAGGAATGTCTCCCCCTCCACATCCTCCAAACCTGACCAATGCTGCAAAGGCCCACGTTGGAAAAGATGCCAGTAAGTCTGGTCCAACTGCCTGGCAGGGAGGGGACGAGGGCTGCTTGCTGGCATTCTTGACGTGAGCCTCCGAACATGTTCTTGGAGGATAAAAATTAACCAGCGACCACTGGGCTGGGGCCCCTCACTCCCATCGGTTGTGTGCCCGGGTCAGGAGGGCTGCCCCCAACCCCTTCCCCAGCGCTGGACGCTCATTGCCGCCACACGGAGGCCAGGCCAGCGCAAGGCCCAGGTCCGAGTTCCCTCCAAAAAGCCGCGGGGGGAGCGCTGGGTAACGGCCCTCAGAGACCCTAGGCTCTGGCACGCAGTCCCCAGACTGAACTATTTATCCAAATTAAAACCATTCTCCAGAAACAAAATCAGACCCTTTTAATTGAAAATAAAACCAAGCAACCCTGAAGGCTCTATTTTTTTTTTTTAAATGAAAGACATTCTTCCTGCTTTCTCATTCCATTAATCACAGAGTTTACACGATCTGTCAAAATAGCTCAGTAAGAAGCCTCCCTCTTCCTTTGCCTGCAGGCCTGGTTTTCAGCCTGTACACGCCGGCGTTCGGAGATATCAGGTGGACACGGGGAGACCCCAGTGAGCACATGGGTTTCTGCACTGTGGTATCTGGGGGGACTTCCAAAAGCCTGTGTCCCCTCCTGGGCATACACCCAAAAGGAGGGAAAGCAGGGGTCAAGACAGATCTCCATGCACCCTTGTTGCCAGCGAAACTGCAGGAGCAGTGCGCGTGTCCACCAACGGACACACAAATCACGGTCTGTCCACGCGGTGTGCAGCCTTCGAATGGGAGGGCCTTCCGACACCCGGCACAGGATGGATGCGCCGGAGGATGTGAGCGGAATAAGGCAGTCACAAAAAGGACAAAGACTGTGTGACCCTTCGGGGGGAGCACACTCACGGAGCCAGAGAATCGGGGTGCTGGGGGCGGGGGAGGGGAGTGTTTCCTGGACAGACGTTTCCTTTCACGAGACGAAAAGGGATCCAGGGATGGACGGGGGCGTTGCCAGCACGACACGAATGTGCTCAGTGCCACTGACCTGTCCACTTGAGAACGTTAAAATGGGAGGCGCTGTTCTATGCATTTTACCACCAAAAAAAAAAAAAAAAAAAAGTTTGTGTTCTTTGACCTCTGCACCAGGCTTGGAAGTCCTTCCAGGCACAAGACCAGCCGGAGTCCTGCTCAAGAACGTCCGCGCACGGGTACGCGCGGGGGGCGCGGCCGGAGCACAGACAGCTGTCCGGTCCGCTCCTGCGTCTCCACGTGCTGGGGCGCCTGCTGCCGTCGACCCCCCACCCCGAGTGCGCAGAGGCAGTTACGGGGTGGGGGGGACGCGCTGTCACTGCCGCGTTGGTGCTGAAATGCGGGGCCCAGGGCGGCACGCGGGACCGGGGTGCCGTCAACCCAAACAGCGCAGCCGAACGGCCGCGAGCGAGCCAGGAAACACGGCCTCGGGGCGGTGCTGCCGGAAGGGGCGGTGCTGCCGGAAGGACGGTTCTCCAAGTCCACAGCCAGGGGAGAGCCCGGGAAAATGGTTTTGTAGGAAAAGACTCAAAAATCAGCTTAAGCAGCTCAGACCCCCACTACCCGGGAAGCTTCTCCTACCCCCGAGTAGCAGAGATGACAAGGGTCCCCCCTCCCCCGGCAGGCCCGGGCCTCACTCAGCTCCCCCCCAGTGGAGACAAGCACAGATCGCCCCGCCCACCACCCACCACCCACCGCCCACCGGGCACTTCAGCTCTTCTAGCGGTGAACTGGAAACACACCTGTCGGGATCCTCAGGACGAAGGTGCCCCACCGCCTCCTCCGGTTATCACAGGACTCGGCCCCCCCGCGCGGAATCAGATAGCGCGTCCAGGAATGAGGAAGTGCGGTTCCAGCAGGAGCCGCTGGGGCTAGGGACATTCAGTGGGACCAGAGTCAGCAGTGGCCAGCGAGGGACAGCCCATGGGACCTGCCGGCGTGAGTCCCGCGAGGGGCATCAAGGCCCCAGGCTGCAGGTGGGGACACCCCAAGGACACTTATGGCGACAGAGGGCGCCTTTACCCCAGGCCTATGGCCGGCAGGACCCACTCTTTCCCCCAGCAGGCTGCCTGAACCTCGCCTTTGATCTGTGTCCAAAATCACCAGTGGGAGGGAGGGAGCCTCAGGAAACCCCTGAGAGGTGATGAATTAGGAGGGAGGACAGCCAGGACCGAGTCAATGGAGCCCTTTTGTTCCTGGAGCCTGTGCTGCAGCTCCAGCTCCGGCCCTAGCTCCGGGAGGAATGTGCGCAGAACGCAGACACCCAGCTAATGGCCCGGCCGGGCCCCAGGGCGCCTCGATCGATGGCCAGATGTGGGCCAGCCCCCCACCAACATCCCCCCCCCAGCTTTAGATGAGTGCATGGCACTCTGCTGCTGTGGGCCGCGGTGGGAGCGTGATCCGGACTCCGGCCAGCCTTTCCTGCAAAGAGCAAAGCCAGCACAGGCCCCGGGGCCGCACCCCTCGAGCACTTGCCTGCTCCCCTGGCTCAGAGCTACTCCGCTCGTGTCTTCCAAACCTCAGGGAGTGGTTTCACCACTGGCGGCCAGCTTCAGAAAGTCTGCACTGAAATGCCACTGGGGCACACTGGCTGCTACCTCTGGGCACAGTGAGGGCCGCTGAGACCCTCAGCTGCCTGGACGGTGCCCTCGGGCGCAGCGTGGAGGATGCCCGCGGGCACAGCCCGGCCCCGAGGGCACCAGCTGCTCCCTGCTCGGGAGCTGGAACAGGGTCCCACAGACAGACGTCCCTTAATGCTGAAGAACAAAGCCGGAGCTGCAACGGGTACGGGGAGGGTCATCATCTCTCCAGAGCAGAGGAAGAGGAAGGCGGGAGCCCCCCCGTGCCACAATGAGAGCCCAGGGAGGAAGGAAGAGAGAAGCAGAGAGAGACACAGGCTCCCTGTCCGAGGAAGCAGCTGCGCAGGGAGCCCTGCCAGCTGGGGACACCTCGCCGGCCCCTCACGGGGAGCCATGGGGACCCCTGGTCTTGGGAAGAAGTCCCAGTTTTGCAGCCAGGCCTGGGTTCCAATCTGGGACGGCCCCCAGCGCCACGCCACGCCATCCGCTCACACAGGCTCCAGCCCCGGTGGCCAACACGGGGCAGACTCCGATCCCAGACGCACCAGGCCCATGACACCGGCGAGCAAGTCAAGCTCTCTGAGTCTCAGGGCCCAATTCTGGAAAATATGGACAAAACCACGCCTCTCGAGGCTGGGCGAAGATCAGATCCTGCCCAGCAAACGCCCCCCGTGGCAAGCACAGCTGTGCCTTCGGAAGAAAGCCTTAGGCTCACAAGGTCACTAGCCTGGCGCAGGGGGATGCTCGCAGAGGGGGGGCACCCAGGCTTCCTGCCCAGCCCAGGAATGCCTTGGAAAGGCTTCTCTCCCCCAGAGCTGGTGGCCTCGAGGGGCTCCTCCCTTCCCTGATCAGAGAATGTTCCCCTGGAGGGAATTTTCCTGCTTACTGACCAAGACTTCTTGAACGTAATTTGTCATTAACTTAGCCCGCCCAGGACAAAATACATGAATTCCAGATTGCCGCCTTCTATTTTTCCTAAATTCTCATAACTCTTTTAAAATGTGTAGGGGGTCATCCCTGATGACCCTCATCCCCTCCCCTCTGTGACACAGGAAGGCACTGTGATGGCTTCTAAGGTTGGCCCCAGGTGGCCGTCATCCTGCCTTCCCTGGCCTCCTCCTTCCCATCCAGCAGAGGCGGCCCCACCCCTACCGGGGGGTGGGCGTTGGGGGGGGGGGTTCCGGAACACCCTGCAGGGCTGCACCAGCACCAGACATACAGCTGAGACCCAGAGGTCCCCAAGTACACAAGGAGAGGGACAGTGTGATATGCCTGCAGGAGGGCCCACCTCGTGGATGCGGCCAACCCCCATACGGGGAGACGTGGGTGTTCACCAAACACGGTCCCCATAGGCAAGGGCCCACAGGAAGTTCCAGAAACCCAGAGATTCATGTTTCCTGCATTTCTAGGAAAGGAGCAGACATGGAGACCTAACGGGTCCTGGCCTGAACAGTTGTGGGGGGCAGTGACCCCGCGGGGGAGTGACCCGGCCGTTAGTTCTCAGGACTCAACGCAGTAAAACAGATTCATAACATTTCTGGAACCTAAGAGAAGCCAAGTCCCGCTCGGCAGCACTTTGATGGAAGCGACCTTGAATGCGTGGGCGTTTTCAAGGCAGGGGGCATTGTGGTAACAATGCCTTTGTGCAGTGGGTGGGCTTTCCATGCCAGCTTCATGTGGGCGCGCCTGGGAAGAGCACCCGCGGCATGCAGCCCCCCACACCCCGCTGGGCCCGGAGGGTTTCAGAAAAACCTCTGTCAGAACAGCCGAACAGTGCGGAGGTCAGAGGACTTTCCAGAGACAGTGACGGCCGCCCACGCTGTCGCTTCCTGCCGGGAACCAAGGGCAGCTCTGACCTCACCAGACACACGCTCAACTAACCCACTCACAAGGACTGCTGTTCCCGGATCCACAGAGACAACCGCAGTGGTCTCCAGGCGCACAGGCTGGCTCTTGGGCAGTCCAGGATCCGTGCACCTTTCAGGGGGAGGTGGCAGGCACCTCACCCCTGCTCCCACTGCCAGGAGCAGACCCTCAGGCCCAGCCATGAAACAGGGCCTCTCCCGTGGCTGGGAGCCACCCTAAGGAAGCCTCCTACCGAGAGAGCCACGGCCCCACTGGGTGGTGGGCACACAAGGGTAACACTGCTGGTGGAGGCTGGGGGATTCTCCAGCAGGAATGCCCTGCGCCTCCCCCATCGGGAGCTCATGGGGAGGGGAGGGTGTCGCGAGGGAACAGAAGGCTTCTCCCCAACATCAGGGTGGTTTATGCCTGGCCGATCCTAGAGAAGGAGCAGGAGAGGCGGGCCACTAGCCAGAGGTTTGATCCGGACCCCTACCTGACAACGTCCTCATCTGTAAAATGGGCCAGCCTGCGGGTCCAAAACCGTCCCTTCTGGGGCTCTCTCCCCTCACTTTCCTCAACTTTTCACCTTCTTCTCAGGCTTTTTCATTCTTTTTAATCCCCACCCCCATCAGAGGCAACACCCCGCTGCAGGAACGTATTTGAACCTGTGACCTTCAGCTCCCAGGGTCCCCTTTGCAAGGGGCTCTATTTGAAACCATTAGGTGCCAATGCTACCCTTTGTAAACATAGTCAGTTTGCATCCAGGAGCACTCAGCTCCTGGCGCGCCTACTTCTCTTTCTGCCTCCCCAGAGCTTTGCAAAGCGTCCATCTGCCCATCTGCCGCCGCTGCCAGCTTTGCCGCTGGGCAGAGGAATCCGCCATGAGAATAGGCACCCACTCGTCCGGGGAGCAGGAAGCCCGGGGCTGCACCACCCTGTTTCATCAACTTGGACAAGACACCTAGCCTTTTCTTTGCCTCCGTTTGCACACCCGTAAAATGGGGCCATAACCGCAGCTCCCTCTGGGGGTTGCCACATGCATGAAAGGTGAAATGAACTCAGGCAAGGCAGTCAGCACACACGCTGGAGATGTGCGCCCGATGCTTTGTCTCTGAACTCACCCTTCCTCTGCAAGATTGCAAAGTAAGTTACTATTACTTTGAGGTCAGGAGTCTGGCCTCCTGCCGGTTCCCAGGCAGCTCCCGGTGCACAAAGGTCCCCTCTTTCCCTGCAGCCAGGCCCTGCTCCCTCCACCCTCCAGCTGCAGACTCCAGGGGGGTCCCTCCTTGGCCCCTCCAGCCTCTCCACAGAAAGGCCTTTCTAATACTTGTTGATTGATTTGCAAATATAACCTCCCCCGCCCTAAAGAGGGGAGAATCACAGGACGCAATCTCTTTCAAAGAGCCAAGAAATGGAGCACTTCAAAGACTCAAAGAGGGCAACGGGCGCACAGCAAACCCACCAGAATGTCAAAACGGGGGTCATGAAGGCCGGACGTCAGGCAATGAGATAATTAATGCAATATTAACATTAATGCAATGAATGCAATGAAAACTCGCGCGGTGCTATTTTCAGGATATGTTTCAAGTCTTGGAGGCCCACGGGTCCATATCACAGGGAGTGAAAGCCCAGAGAAACTCTAAGTGTGTGAAGGGCTGGAACCCCGTCAGGGTGGGCGCTTCTCCCTAAGCAGGCAGTGACGGCCCTCAGCAGTGCTCTCTCTTGTCCCCACGTCCCGGGGCGCTGGTATTAACCACGGTGGACAGTGGGGGTCACCCTCTGGTGCTGTCTTAAGAATCCAGTCCCTTCCCGCCACACACAGATGTTCGTATCACTTCAGGCAAAGCCCCCAGGGCCCTTGTCAGCCAGCGGCGCCCACCCGCACGCAGACCCCCGCCCGCGCCCCGGGACCCTCCCCCCTGCGGCTTGTCAGCGACCGCGCGGCGGGCCGGGGTACACGTGCCACAGGTGGCGCGGGGCCCCAGCGACCCCGCGCGGTTTCTGCTCCTTCGGAAGGAGCGAGCTCCCCCCCCACCCGCCCCGCGCCTCCCGCCCAGCCCGGGGACGGGGACGGAGCCTGCTGGCCCAGAGCGGGAGAGGGCCCCCGAGCTCGGCTCTCCGCCCTGCAAGTCTCGGGACGCGTCCCAGAGAGCGAAGTCCTCCGGGCGCCGCCGCGCATTGCCGCTCCGGCCGCGCCCCCGGACCCGGACCCAGACCCGGACCCGGACCCCGGATCTGCGCCGCCGGCCCCGTCCCCGGACCCCAGGCCGCTCGCTCTCGCGCGCTCCCCGAGCTCCTCCCCGCGCCCAGCGCGCTTTCGCCGGCGCCGGCCCGAAACAAAGCGAGCGGCGGCGCGGCCCGGTACCTGGGCGAGCGGCGGGTCCCGCGGGCGATGGCCGCAGCAGGCCGGGCGCTGAGCAGCGCAGCAGCGCGCGGGCGGGCCGTCCTCCTGGCTCGCCGCCGCGCCCGCCGCAGGGCCCCCTCGAGGCGGAGCGGGCAATCGCCGCCGCCGCCGCGCCCGGCCGCCCGTCACCTGGCCTCAGCGCCCAGCCCTGCGGGCGCAGGGCGGACCCGCCCCCGCGCACCCCCGTGCGCCCCTGCGCCCCGGGACCTCCCCGCCAGGCCCCGCGGGACCGCCAAATGGTGGCCCACCCGGGGGTCCCTGCTCGGAGAGTTCACGCGCCGCAGGTGGGGGGCGGGGGGAGGCTGGAGGCCTGACCCCTGCAAAACCGGTTGTTCCTTCCTTCACTCATTCCTTCCTTCCTTCCACGCTTCAATTACTGTGCCCGCTGGAACCCAGGCCTCCCTGCCCGCGGGTAGCTCACACTCTAGCACGGTTCTGCAGACGTAAAGCAGCGCGGCCATGGGGGGCAAGGCCCAAGTTGCTTTAGAAGTGCCTGGAAGGGAGGGAGGACTTCACAAGTCACATGACTTCTTAAAATGAGCCCGGAGAAACAAGGAGGACTGTCTGGCCAGAAGCGTTCAGGAGAGCAAGTCCCAGGCCAGAGGGATACTCAGGGCAGGAGAGGCAGAGAAATTCCAGCATCCCCCCGAGACTCAAATATCCCCTCAGTCAGTCTCTCAGCCTCTGTTTACCCATTAGTGAAATCCGGGAAATGGGCAGCACCCTCCAAAGATGCCCTTGGAAAACACACAGCCCTCTGCAGATTTCGAGTGCTGCCCCTCACAGGCAAAAGAACGGTGTCAACAAGATCTTATCCTGAGGCCCGTGAGTGCGTGGGAAGCCCCGGCACAGGGAAAGCACATGTGAGAAGACACCCACCCTACAACCTGCAGAAGAAAGGCAGGGGTTGTACCAGCCTCGGGGACCAAATTGTCTTAGAATACCACCTGGAGAGGCCTGCGCACGTCTTAAGGTGCTGTTACCAGGAACGGCCCCTGATCGGGGCTGGACACCCAACGCTACCTGGGCCCTCGGGGTCCAGCCGTGCCTGTCCTGGCTTGTGGGGACCTTCCTCGGTTCTTCATGGAAAGCAGAGGCTGACCCTCACTCCCGTTCCACTCCTACCCTGCAACGCCTCTTGGAAAGGCTGATAATCCCTGCCTTGCTCTAGAGGGTAGCATGATTTCTCAAGAGGTCAAAACTCATGACTCTCATCCTCAGACGGCAGAGGGTACCGTGAAAGGAGCCTCAGCAGAAGAGGGGAGGAGTGAGGAGCTCGCAGCCCACGGACCCCTAAATGGGGCTGAGTCTGATGTTATCACCCATAGGGAAAGAAGCTGAAATTGTAGCTAACCTGACCAAGGTCACCCAGCTGTTCAGCAAGAGAACATGACAAAGATCCAGAACCCTCAGGCCGACAAGCTCCTCTCAGCTCTCTTCCACACCGCCTTGTTCTGCTCATCCAGCTGTCCCGGCTGTGTCAACTCGTCTCTTTACTGGAACATCCCAGAGCCGACCACCTCTGCCCATCCTGTGTCTCAGGCTCTGTCACAGTGTCCAGGTCCCTGCTGGCTGAACGACTAGGTGAACGTGAACTTCTGAAGGTACCAGGACATCTACTTGCGGGGACAAGGCCAATAAGCTTGCCCGAGATCACGCGGCTGGGAAGCGGGGGGTCCTCGCCCCTGCGGGGCAGCCTCTCCTAAAATCTCTGTCCTCAACTTTCTCTCCCTCAAAGCCGAACAGTCCCACCCACCCTGCTGTCCCTTGCCAGCTAGCTGTCCCTTGCCTCTGGGACTGTGGACACGTGGAGGCCTATTGAGACAGTGTCTGTCTTCATACATCCCCCCGCAGAGCCCCGAGAAGGGAGGAGACACACTGGACCTGGTGTTCTCGTGCATTTCCCTTAGCCGGAGCAGCTGGCTCCCAGATTCACCGAAATGCAGATGCCCGCACCTGCCCGCACCTGGCCAGAGACTGGCACAGGGTGTGGCGGGCTTCCCAAATCCAGGAGCTCCCACTTCCCAGCCCACAACTTGGACTCTCCAAGAACCTGAACAACAACAGGGCACGCTGCAATTATCTGAAAAGGGGACACACATTTTTTCCATCCTTACCCATCCAAAAATATCTCAAATCTGAAAGCAAAAGTCAGAGCAGTTTAGCTGAGGTCAAGCAGGCTTACACCAAACCCGCCGCTCCCTCCCCAGCACTGCAGATGGGGCAGGCGTGGGTCTGGGTGGGGGCTCGGCTGCGTCTCCACTGCCCAGAGTCCCTCTTGTTCCTTCCCACTGGAGTTCTGAAAGAACTTTCTGGAACTTTGTCGCTGCCATGAAGATGATCTTGGCCACGGCCGCAGTCTGACGATTCAATACGCCTGGGTCAAAGACAGCATGTGGGCAACGACGTGGGTAATTTTCTGATTTCCTTGCACTGAAAAGTAACATTTTCCGGGGAGCCGCTGGAAGGGGCAGCAGGAGGCAGGACACGGGATGCAGATCCCCGGCTCACGGCGCTGGGAGGCTGCAGCAGGTCCACAAGCTGGTGCGGTGCATTTAGGTACGGTGCTCCTCCAGAGCTCACAGGGACATGGCCCCCTTCCCTCCCTATGCTTCTCTCCCCGGGCACACAAGTCCACAGGCACGACCCAGCACCTTGCCTTTTCCGTTCCCCAGAGGCTTTCCCTAAACCCATGGAATCTCAGTACTCTCTCTGCTAAAGTGCACACACACCATCTTCCTCAGCTATGGCCCTGGGCCCCCCCAACCTGTGCCCTGCTGGGACCATGGACATCGGCTCTGAGACAGATCTGAGCATGTTCATATGCCAGGGGAGAGACGGAGGCAGGCAAAGAGGGTGCCGGTGCCGTGGGAGCTGTCCTGGAGCACATGGGTCAGTCTTGGGCGTGGGCCACTGCTGGAAGGCCGCCCTTTGCCTGTGAGGTCGTCCCCAAAGGAGGTGGACGGCTCAGGGCCACCTCCCAGCAGCCCGGCCAGCAAGTGTTCATTGAAGGAATCGGGACCATTACAGGGATCTCGAGGTCCCACGGGGCTGCTTTGTCCCGGGAGCAGCCTGCCCAGAGAACCCAGCTGGGCTCCATCCTGCGGGCCGCTGGGGCTGCTCTCTCTCCTGATGGTCCCGCGCCCCACCCCACCCCAGGCAACCTTAGAGCAGGAGCCCAGGAGACTGGGGGCAAAGAGCGGGAAAACGAACGCCATGGCAGAGCGGGAAGAAAGTCGCCGCAGGGCGGATCGGCTCGGGACTTCTGGGGCCCATCCCTGAAGCCCTGACAGTCCGGCGTTCTGTTCCTGCAGCCAAACCCATTCCTAAGGGGATCAGGGCCTTCCGGAGAGCTCTGAGCCGAGGGGTGAGGACAGGAGCCGCCTGAAGGGGCGGGGTCTGGAGCGTGTGGGCGTGGCCCCCCCCCCCCCCCCCCCCGGCCCTCGCCTCAAGCACTAGTGCCTCTTCCTCCCGCTCAACCCTCCCCGCAGGTGCGCAGCCCGGTCCTGAGCCCCCGGTCCTGAGCTCCCGGTCCTGAGCTCCCGGTCCAGCGGCCGCACTGATGGGAGACCCGCAGCGCCCCTCGCTGCTCCCGCCTGCCTTCCACCCAGCTACGTCTTGGCCTCCCCAGTGCTGAGCTGGGCGCAGGGGCCTCCGCGAACATTTGGCGAGGGTGTGTGTGTTGAATAAGCGGGTGATCCTGGAAGAACAAACCGGCCTGAGGGGCCCGGGTGTCCAGGAGCGCGGATCGTGCTGGGCATGGAGCCTGTTTGAGATTCTCTCCCTCGTCCTCTGCCTCCGCCCCCCACCCCCCCGCCGCCTCTCACTCTCCCCCTCTCTCTCTTTTTCTCTTAAAAAAAAAAAACTAAATAAAACGGCCCTGAAGAAGACCTGGGAGGAGTAGCCCGGGGACAACGAGCAGACCCAGCCCCAGCGCCCCACGCTAAGGGCTGATCCCATCCCCACTGGGAGGAGCGGGGCTCTGGGAGAGAGGGCGGGTTCTGGGGTCTGGGTCCCAGCAGGAAACCCATGAGCAGAGCCCAGAGCCCCACTAGTGCCAGGGAATGAAAGGCTTGAGGCAGTGGAAGGGACCCGCCCCCCAACTCCCCAACCCCACAGAGCTCTTGGTGGCTAAACCTCGAGCCATCTGAGCAACTAAACAAACACAGTTTGGGGCTATCATTCAAAGTATGGATATAAACACGCATGAGTCCATACTGATGGACTGACTGGTTGAATGAGTGTGTCAGAATAGGGCCGATCCCCCTCAGAGAAGATTTCCAAACAGCCTATGTGGCTAGCTCCCCACCAAGGAGACCGGGAGATGGGGCTCCCTCCCCACCCCGGAGCCTGGGGGTCAGGGTCCACAGTGACCCTGAGCGGTGCTGAGAGCAGG
This sequence comes from Enhydra lutris kenyoni, assembly GCF_002288905.1. NCBI lineage: Eukaryota > Metazoa > Chordata > Mammalia > Carnivora > Mustelidae > Enhydra > Enhydra lutris. Next base: position 12,147,289 of record NW_019154135.1, on the reverse strand, counting down.
TCCCCTTGACCTGAGGTGGTGGGGACGACACTCCGCCTCTGTGTCTCCCTCCCAGCTCACCCTGAACCCCAGCCTACGCGGGAGGAAACGCCAGACAATCCCAGCTGAGGGGCTGTCGGACTACAAAACACTGACCAGCGCTCGTCCACACTGTCAAGGTCATCAAAAGCCAAGTGTGAGATCCTCTCAGGAGGATCCCAAGGAGACACAAGGACTAAATGTCTGCTGGTGTCCTGGGCGGGGTGCTGGGACAGAGCAAGGACGGTGGGCTCCCATTAGCGAACCCCGAATATGCTGTGGGCTTTAGAGGAGTGTGAGGTCCCAGCCCTGGTACCTGAGCCATGACAATGTGACCGCAGATAACCAAGAACGAGATGTCACCATGGACTGCCCCTCCACGTCCTGGAGAGAGCCAAGCACCCCCAAACTTCCATGAACCTTCGGCTACAAAACACGCGGTTCCCTTGCTCGGGGAGCTTGTGTCGACCTGAACTTGTGGACGTGTGGAGTTCCTTCCCTTTGTCTCCCCTTCACATCTGTGTCCTTCTTAAACTTCGTCTTTTTTAGTGAAACATGGATTTATTTCCAGAGAGATGAAATTTCTGGGATAAAGTATGTGTCTGATTCCACGTCTCTGCCCCGTATGTCATGGTGTCTGTCCAGCTGAGCAGGAACAGTGGGCACCGTGGGGGACATAGGGTGCCAGGAAGGACATGACTGTTTCTAAAACATACATGTCTCTACTGAAGATAATGTGAATATTTAAGGAAAATTTAAAGCATCGATAACACCTGACCTTCATTCTAAGGACATCAGACATACTAAACCACATGGTACATTGCATGTTCCAAAACCGGACCGATGGACTTCGTGAACAATGCTTTACATCAAAAACTGTGACTTAATTTCAAACAAAGGTATTACCATCCTCTTCCTCTATTCTGTGTGTGATCAACTCGGTGAATCCACTAGGTTCCTGACATGAGTGCCAGTCCCTGATGCTCCGACTGCTTTTTCCACATTTTGCACCGAATTCAACAGCACCATGGGGGGAGCAGGATGCAGATTATGATGCAGATCTCAAGATAAGCAGTGATTCCTGGGGTGCCTGGGGGGCTCAGTCGGTTAAGAGTCTGTCTGTCTTCCGCTCAGGTCATGATGTCAGGGTCCTGGGGTCGAGTCTCTTCTCCCTCTGCCCCTCCCCCCTCTCATGCACGGGCACTCTGTATCTCTCAAATAAATAAAATCTTAAAAGAAAAAAGCAGGGGGCACCTGGGTGGCTCAGTCGTTAAGCACCTGCCTTAGGCTCAGGTCATGATCTCAGAGTTCTGGGATCGAGCCCCGCACTGGGCTCCCTGCTCAGTGGGAAGCCTGCTTCTCCCTCTCCCATTCCTCCTGCTTGTGTTCCCTCTCTCTCTGTCAAATAAATAAATAAATCTTAAAAAAATAAAGATAAGCAGTGATTGCTGCACGGAGCTGTGGTCAGGGGCCCCCAGAAGACCCAGGAGTCTCCCCTGCAGATCCTGGGCAGGGGGTGCTGACCGGGGGCAGCCTCGGGACTGTAGAGGCTCTGGCAACCGCCGCAACCAAGCCGGGGACCGCAGAGAACGGGACTCTGCTGAGGTCAGCTCCCAACCGTGGCTGACAAACCCAGGGCCAGGCCAAGCGTGCATCTCTTGACCACAGTCCCGATGGACCCCCCAGACAGCAGAATGTCCCCACCAAATCGTGCAAGAATGAAGCTGTGGGGGGCAGAGGCCCAGGGAGGTGGACAGGGAGAACCCTTCCTTGGAGACCCATGGACAGGTCCCCATGCACACAGCCCCCCCTGCAGGGCCTGAGACAGAATCCCAGTTGGAGGGGGAACTTCAGTGGGGAAAGTGGGTTGCTGCTCACCCCATGGTGCTGTCGAATTTGGTGCTTGAAGGCAGCTCCCCGTATTGTGGGACCTTCCCCGCACCCTCAGCCCCACGCTCCTTCAGCTGTGCTGAACTGTGACCCCCCCCAGATTCATATGTTGGAGCCCTAACTCTCAGGCCGGGACTCAGAACGGGACTCAGAACAGACTCAGTCTTAGAACGGACTTAGTCTCAGAAAAGGACTGTACTTGGAGAGGGGTCTTGAAGGGGTGATGGAGGTAAAACGAGGTCCCTAGGGCGGGTTCTACTCCAGGACACTGGGGTCCTCATCAGAGCAGGATGTCAGGATGCAGACGCACATGGAGGGACGACCCTGTGAGGACACGGGGAGGAGACGGTGTCCGCATGGCCAGGAGAAGCCTTGGGGGATGGGGGACCGGCCCTGCCACGCCTGGATCCGGGGCGTCCAGCCTCCAGCCCCGGAGGAGAACAGATATTGTTTAAGGCGCCCGGTCTATGGTTTTCGCCATGGGAGCCCACACGGAATAGGACAGAAGCCCCTGCTCCTGGCTTAGAGCGCAACCTGAGATCACGGGCACATGCGTTCCCTCCCTCCCTCACTCATTCATTCATTCATTCATTCATACATTCATGCATCCAGCAAAGGTTCACAGAACACACGTTCGGTAAGATGTTAGATTCTTTGCTTAACATGGTTCCCGCAGACCTTCTGGAATACAGGTCTGTCCACGCGCATGTCTGCCAGGTCCCCTGCTGTGCAAACCTTTCCTGAGCCTTCAGCCGGTGTGAGCCCTCGCCTCTAGGATCCTCACAGTGAGACATCAGGGTCCATGCCGTGCCAGGCAGATCTCAAGATTCCAGAATGTTCCGGGCGGCAAAGTCCCCGACCTCCACCTTCCATGCCAGGATGTCCCCTTCACCATCCCTAACGCTCGCCAGGCTCAGCTTGAAGGCTTCCAACGCAGGAGAGCTCCCAGGCTTGGAAGCATCAGCCCCTCTCCCAAGGAGTGAGGAGCGGCTCAGGCTGGCCGGTAGGAGGGCCTTCTCGGGAAGCCCTGACAGTGTGAAGATGTGCCCCAGGCCAGGAGTGGACAGGGTGAGTACCCCTGGGGGAAGAAGAAGGAACAACGGCAGGCGCACAGTGAGGCCCAGGAGCAGCCTGGGGTGGGGGCATCCAAGGAGATGGCCCCGAGGGGAGGGGACAGCTGGAGGGTCCCTGCCTGGGGCAGGAGAGAAGGCAGAGACCCAACGCTAAGCTTGGGCCCTTCCAGTTCTGGGGGAGAACCCAGTGAGAATCTCCACCGACCTGCACCCTTCCACCTCTGCCAGCCTGGGGTCTTGTCTGAGACACAGGGCCCTGTCACCTGCAGCCCCGAGTCTCACTGGCCCGCTGGTGGCTTCCCTGTGGCCCTCTGCTCTGGGCCTGACAGGTAACTCGGCCAGCCTCTGTGGTTGGCCTGGGCGGCCCAGGTGGGTGGCGGGAGGTGGAGCTCAGTGCCAGGAACCCTGAGCGGGGGTGGGGATCGGGGAACCCAGGTCTGACAACCGTTCCAGGGGAGCACCCCCTGCCACAGGCTCCGGCCGCCAGGGAGAGGACAGGGGAGGGCCAGTCCATTCTCCTCTTCCTGTTTCTAGCCGGCAGCCCTGGGCTTCATGGTTTTGCTTGGAAACAATTATGAATTACAGAAGGAATCACTTGGTATTTTATGTTCGCTCAGCAGCTCTCCATGGAGAGGGAACCCCGCCCAGCAGGCCTGCCCAGGAGAAGGCTTTGTGGCCATGTTCCCAGGTCAGCATCCGCTGGCTCCCAAACTCAGCCGGGGACCCTCCTGGCACAGCCCGGGTTGGGGTTGGGAGCAATTAGCAGTTGGAATCTGAGAGCAGAAGGGGGGCACCAGGGAGAAGAGGCCAGGCGTAGGGGGTGGGGGGAGGGGGCGACTGTGAGCTCCTCCTCCCTTCCCCCAGGCAACAGGGGCCAGGAATTATTTATCAAATGGTACTAGTTTACAAAGGGTTAGTCAATGGAGGATTCTTTCTAAACAGACTTCTTTGAAAATGTAACATATAATTTATTTATAAAAACCACACACACCGGGTCTCAGGCATTCATCTGTTGCTCGCAGCGAGGGCCGGCCGCACCCCTGGCTGAACGCAGGGCATCCCCCGGGAGTGAGCACAGGCGCAGCTGCCCCGCACACTTGCCTGACCTCAGACAGGAGCCCCAGCCTTGTTTCTCGTTCTGAAAAACTTCAGAACGAGTGTCCCTGTGCTGCACCCGTGAGCACAACCATGAGACAGATAGAAGCCAATTGATCTGGGTCTTCATGCAGGCCCGGGGTGGGGGGGGGCTGCACCCCACCCCCGAGTGGCACGAGTTCACACTCGGGGGGGTCCCTCCGTCTTCTCCACCGGGGAGCTCCCTGGGAACACAGCCGGCAGTAATATGGAATCCTGGTGTGGCCCAGGATTTGCTGTGTGACTTCGGTGAGTTAATGAACCTCTCTGTGCCCTGGTGTTTTCTTTTGTAGAAGTGGGGACGACACTAGAACCAACCCCATCCGGCTGTTGGCGGGTTCCCAGCTCTGTTCAGAACCGTGTCCGGTGCTCGCAGCAGACGTTTAAGGAGGCTGGCGGGGACCCGTGCTCAACGAACCTCCCTTCGCCTTCGTTCCTCCAGCCCCAGCCCCAGCCAGGAAACAATCTGCTGCCTGAGGTGTGGCTTTTCCCAACCTGCAGATCGTCAAAATCACATCAGGGGCGGGGCAGATGCGGGGGCAGATTCCTGAGCCTGGGCTCCGAATTCCAGGGCTGGGTCGAGGAATGTGCTTAAAAAAAAAAAAAAAAAACGAAAAAACAAAAACAAAAAACACCCTGTTTTTGTAACTACTGCCTAAGAAGGAGATGTGTATATATTTAGGAGAGCTTTGTTACCCTGAAGCATGAGTTACCAACACCTCCTTTCTATTAAAAATGGTCTTTTGTGGGGGAAAAAAAGCCCGTAGATTTTAAACTAGTGCAGGAATGTAGGTGGGTGTATTCCCCGCAGATCTAAGGGAGGAATTCCGACCTGCAGGATTCCTTAGCCTGGCCTGTGCCCCGGGGGCTCTCGCTGCCTGGTGCCTGGGTCCCATCTGGGGCTCCCCACGGCGTCCTCTGATAGGGCTGGAGGCTAGAGGAGCTGAAGATCCTGATGGTCAGAGAGGCACCCAGGACACTGAAGGTTTTCAGCTGAGAAGAGTGCAGGAGCTCCCCTGAACACACCCACTTTCCCCCAAGGGCAAAGGAGTGTCTGCAGTGAGTGTCCCCTCCCCCAGGGCCCCAGGAAGTCCCTGCTGAAACC
>NW_019154135.1:12131397-12141969 GCF_002288905.1 Enhydra lutris kenyoni | reverse complement strand
CCCCCCCCCCCCCCCCCCCCCCCGTCTCCCATGGTTCTCAGTCCCCAGTCACTCCTGTCATTCCCTGGGGTACCTGCAGCCGGCCCCCCCAGCCTACAGTGGGGACAAGTGAGGCTGTCTTGCGCGGAGGCTGCTGAGAGCCCCCTGAGAAACCCCAGTGCCCCCAGGGCTGCCCAAGAAAACCTGTGGCCCCCCAGATTGTACCCCAAGACACTAGGGTCCTCCAGAATTGTATCCTGAGACCCTTAGACTGGATCCCAAGAAACCCCAAGCCCTGTCAGGTTACACCCTGAAAAACCCTGGGGCCCCCACAGGTTGCGCTCCATGAAAACCCAGGACCCCCCAATCCCCTCAAGGCTGCACCCCAAGAACCCTCTGAGCCCCCTGAGGGTTGCTTCTGATTATTTTGTGAATGAGATTTTTACTCCTGAGAGAAAACATCCTGACACACTCCCTGGGTCCAAGGCCGCTCTCCGCTCTGCAGACCTTAGGGGACAGACCCCCATGGGTCTCTATCCATCCGCGACTCTGGGAGCGAGTCTTTGGACAGGAGCACGGTGCTCAGCCTGGCCTGTCCCAGCCAGGCCGAGATCACAGGGCCGGGGGCTGCTCTGGGTTTCAGCAGCATTCTTCCTTAATAAGTAAATGGGTGGCCAGGGACCGGGCTGTTTTCCTTCCTCACGGATTCCCCAGAGCCCAGCGTGAGGACACGCGCCGGTTACGGCCCCCCTTCTCTGCCCCGTCCAAAGAAGAGCAGCGAGCAAGTCCCCAGAGACAGACGCCTGGCAGAAGCCCATTGCCACCTGGAAAGAAGAAACCTGGCCTTCCAGAGGTTTCCGAGGGGAAGCCGAGCAAAGACCGGATGAGACCCGTGAGGCCAAGGGGCGGGCCCAAGTCCAGGCTGTGACTCTAGTAAGTCACTGAAGAAAGACAAGCCTGTGGCTAATCAACTCATGATTAAAATCAGACTTCGTTCTGGGCCCTGCAGGCTCCAGGATTCCTTTTAAGTAGAGAATCTGCGTGTTCTGCCATGGAAAGCCACGGACGTGAGGCCAACAGACCACACACCTGCCGCGCCCGGCCTGGGAGCCAGGCCTTCCTCGCTGCTGCCTGCCAGGCCCAAAGGCAGGCCGGGGTTGACTGGGGTGGTGGGGGGGGGTAGGGAGTGGGGCCTGGGGCTCTCGTCCTCTCCCCGGCCCTGGCCCCTGTGTGTGCCCAGCCACGCGCCGTGGCCATCTCACAGGCTCTGCGCATGCACAAACATTCTGCACTGGAACATGGACATCCGTATCCAAAAATGACGGTTTTGACTTTCCAATATCAGGGCTCTTGTGTGTATCAGTTTGGTTCAATAAAAGGTTCTATTAAAAAAAAAAAAATGTTTGCCAACCTCTGTCCTGAGTTTCTATGGCATGATCCGTAGGTGAGAAAATTGGGGCCACAGGATGGCAGCACCTGCCGGCCTCCTTCTCCAGGTCAGACACACACTCCTTCCTACCTGGTTCTGCCCAGCCCCGGGGTCCACGATGGGACACACATGAAAACCAGCACTAGCCCCGGGGGGCCACTCGGAGGAGCAGGGTGACCTCCAGGGACCCGGGTCTGCCCTCTGATACCAGCTCTCCTTCCTTAAGCTACTCTCCCTGGCCATCCCTTGACCCGCCCCCCCAAAAGAAGGAGGTCATTTCCCACTTTGAAGCCTCTGCGGGACCTTGATCATCCTGCGGCTGGGACTTAGCCCTGGGAAAGCCGTCCGTGACCCCACCTGACTTTCCCCTGACATTCGGGCGCAGAGGTGTTCCCCAATCTCGTCTAAATGATGAGACATACAAGCACAGGGAAACACTTCCCGAGGACACACCGTGGGGTGGGAGTGTCCATGTGCTTTACTGTTCCCGTTGTGTGTGTGTGTGTGTGTGTGTGTGTGTGTGTGTGTGTGTGTGTTTTAAAGATTTATTTATTTGAGAAAGAGAGAGCAGGGCAAGGGGAGCGAGATTCTCAAGCAGACTCCCGGCTGAGTGGGGAGCCTGATGTGGGGCTCAACCCCACGACCCCAAGATCATGACCTGAGCCGGAACCAAGAGCCAGACTCTTAACCGACTGTGCCCCCCAGCCGTCCCATCAGTCACACATTTTACTGTCTCCATATTGGTGTCCGCACTTCACTGCAAAACAAAACGGAAACCCCCGGATGGCCATTCAAGCCGCAAAGCGCTGCCTCCAGGCCCGGCCTGCCTTTCCAGGGACCTCACCAGGGACCAGAGATGGAGATCGGATGCCAGTGTTTGCAAGGATGGCCTCAAAGAAGGTTCTCACTACAGCAGACTTTGCCCACACGCTCTGACGCCGTGGGGGAGAGGTGTGCTTACGTCCATGAAAATGTGGTCAGAAGAAGCCTAGCAAGAAGGAAGGGGGTTACGGGAAGGTGGAGGTGGGGGAGGGTGAGTGGGGACCGCTCTGGGGCGCCGCACTGTCGGCAAGCTCTCCTTGCACTTTCCCCGGTTTTCCTGGATTCCCCATGGGCTCATATCACTTTCCCAATGTGGGATGAAAACACATTTGCCCGTGTCTTAAAATGATGGGTCCTCGTAACTCCCGCCCGGTTGTTAGCTTTTGAGACCCCATCCCGGAGAGAATGGGGCCGCTCTGTGTCCGCAGCCCTGCTCACCATCAGCGTGGAGACTGCTTTTCAGCAAAGCCCATTTCCCTTCTCCAAACAGAAGGACACAAAGCAGCTTTTTGACCCTGGCCAGCTCTTGCCACATACTTGGGATGCCAATATTCTTGCAAAGAGCCTGGAAGGGCCCCAGTGGCCAACCTAGACGTGTACTTCTAAGTAAATCATTTCACTTGCCAACATTCCTTTCTGGGGTGATTCTTCCAGCCCTTACGCGCTGCTCCGTCTCCCCGCCCCGCTCAGCCCTGCGGCAAGACCAGCGCCTCCATCTGTGTCTCCGAGGAGCTCGGGGGCCCAGGCCCCCCCCGCCCCGTGTGCGGTCTCTCTGACTCTGTCACGGCGATAAGCTGCGAAGATAAGCACGAGTCCTTCAGCAAGTAACGAAATAGCAGAATCAAGTTCACGTGGGCAGGAAGGTCATCCTCATTCCAGATCATGTGGTTACACACGTGTCGGCGGAAGTCAAGGGTCAGCACACAGTCCCGGCTGGCCGCACCCACGGCAGGGCTACCTGTCACTGGCCGCAGGCGTCCGGCCCGCAGAGTGGGTAGACCCGATGTCGGCGAGGGTGGCCCACTTGCTGGCCAATTGGCTGAGTACAGGGGTTGCCGGTACGGCCCAGAGGAGCCGGGGGTGCCATCCGGGGATCTGGAAGACTGGGCGAGCTTGCCGAAGGGGTGGGCTGTGGTGCGGGAAGCCCAGAAGCCAGCAAGAGACACATCAGAGCAGCTCGGAGACCTGCTGGGGGGCCTTGTTTTCTGATGGACTTCAGGCTTATTACTGAATGGGGGAGAGTCTGAGCCTCAGGTCGTGACCCCAGCGATGAACGTGAACATCTGAGGCTCAATCGTGTCTCTGGTCAAGGTGGGGACAGACGTTCCTGTTACAGATTCCTGCCGCCTGCCGTGTGCATATTAACTTTTTACAAATATAAATGGTATTTTATTAAGAAAAAGAGGACTAGGGGCCCCTGGGGGGCTCAGTTGGTGAAGCATCCGTCTTCGGCTCAGGTCATGATCTTGGGGTCCTGGGATCCGGCTCCCTCGTCGGGCTCCCTGCTCAGTGGGGAGCCTGCTTCTCCCTCTCCCTCTCCCTCTGCCCCTCCCACCACCACCGCTCTTGCACACACAGTCTCTCTCTCAAATAAATAAATAAAATCTTAAAAAAAAAAAAAAGAAAGAAAAAAAGGAAAAGAAGACCAAGACATTGCTGTGGGCTGAGCTCTGTGCCCTCAATATCCCTAAGTGGAAGCCCTAGCGCCTCCAGGACCACAGGATGTGACCGCATTTGAATGCAGGGCCTTTGAAGAGAGGACTACGGTACAAGGTTATAGGGGCTTTAGTCTAATATGACCGGAGTCTTTATAAGGAGAGGACATCGGGACACAGACATGCGTAGAGGGACGACCCCATGAGGACCCGGGGAGGAGATGGCGTCTGCATGGCCAGGAGAGGACTCTGGAGAGACCAGCCCTGCCGCACCTGGATCTCCGACTTCCAGCCGCCAGCCCCAGGGCAGGATACATCTCTTTGTTTTCAGATGCCCGGTCTGTGTGTGCAGTTCTCTTGGGCTGAGCTGACCGATGCAAACTTGAAACTTCCTTGGAGGGGGCCTTGGAGGGGGCCGGGGGAGAGAATTCCCTTGCTGTGTGCTCTGCCGGTCACGCTACAGGGACGTTCCCTAGCCTGCAGACTTGTCTCATGAGATTCACGGATGCGGTTTCACGGCTGTGGTCCTGAGCACCTGAGGCACCGTCAGGGACACCCATCTTGGGGTCCCCCAGCGTTCCTTTGTGATCTGCTGCACACGTGTCCTCAAGTGACCCACCTCGAGTGGAGTGCCTGCCGACCCAGCGACCTCAGAGCGACACAGCGCAGCTCCGTCTGCGAGGCAAGTTCTCGTACCCTGGCAGTGGTTGTGCCGTGAGAGGAATTCTGCCGCAGACCTGGGGTCCCCACCCAGTCCTTCTCGGCCGGGTCAGGGTCTTGCCGGCACCCGTGGCCTCACTCCCACAGACACAGCTCCTCCAGCGGGTCCCTCTGCCATGAGGACACATGGCCACTGCCCCTCGCCAGCCACCCCGTCTTCCAGCCCCAGAAAGAGGAAGGACCCCACGGTCACAGCTCCTTGGGAGGAAGGCTGCACACCTGTCTCCAGCACTGTGCTCTGCCAGCTCCCAAGTGTCCCCATGTGTGACAGGGTCACACCCCCCCCCCAATAATTCCCAGCAGAGGGTAAGCAGCGGCCAGGACAGGCCCTATCCACAGACACAGGGGCTGTTGGCTGAGGAGCTGCACTTCTCTGCAAGGCTCGGGGGTCTGTCTTCAGAAGAGCAAATTCTCTAGCGGTCAGTCTGGTGGCTGATGGGTTGTTGGAGAATCGCAAGCGGGTTGGTCGCTAAAGGGTAACAGCGTTCTGTGGGGACGGAATCCGATCCTGTGTGTTGGCAAGGGACATTTGAACAGCGTTGGCCACCAGACAGAGGCTGGGACGCCTCTGCCTGTTCCGGAGCAGGTGCACGGGTGCCAGCCTGAAAATACCTGAAGGACGCTGAGGCCTCCTCCTTTCTCAGAGACCCTGGGTTACGTGCGCCTGAGGGGGCCGTGGCGGCCGTCACCCAGACCCGGTGGGGTCCCCGCTCCCCGTGGGGATCCGCCGGGACCCTGCTTCCTCTCCTGCAAACTCAGTGTGGGCGCGGTGGGCGATTGCCGAGAAGCACCGCCCACCCACGCCTGGCCACCCCCACCCCCACCCCCACCTGCAGGCAAGTCTCACCCTGGCCTCTGGCGTCTGGCATCTGGAGCCCGACGGCGCCGGCACAGGGGAACCGCCTGGTAAAGTGTCCAGAATTCTGCCAGCAGGTTCGCCACGGGCCTCGTTAAAGGTGAAGGTATAGAAACTTGTAATTACGTAAATCGTATTAGAAAGACAAAGGCCGTCAATTCTCAAAACCTATCACTTCCACATTATTCTGCTTTATATCGGCATTGTTTCTGCCCCCAGGGTAGCCCCATCTGTTGGGTCTGCATAGGGGAAATGCGGTGTCCTGGGCCAACCTGGAGCCGGCTCGGGGATGTCCCACCGGGAGCTTGGCTGCCTCGGCCAGAGACGTTTATGCGCAGACACGCAGGTGCTTCAGACCAGGCGTGTTTTCCCCAATAACCCACTGGCGAACATTTACCAGCACCCCAGGGCCATCCTCTTTTGCAGGGCGGTGGTGACCAGCACTTGGGGTGAGATACACAGGCGGGGCGGGCGGCCTTTGGAAAGTCCCATCTGCCCCAGGGAGACAGATACAATTGATGCAAAATGTTTCGCTCAGTGCTGGGACCTTAATTCCTCACAAACGCCTCTGCTTGTCAGCCGGTACAGCCTTCAGCAGGTGCCTGCCGCCCACCGCCCCGCGGCGACCTGCCCGGGGAGAGTCTCATTTGTGCACGTGCACCCGCGAGGCCCAGCGTGCAAGACACCAAGATGTGGGCTCCCAAATGTGTCTCGAAAGGAGAGACCCTTGCTGGCCATCTCCACGCCCGTGCGAGCGGCTCAGGGAGGCTCACGTGTTTACAGAGCTGGGGATACAGCGAGGCATCCCGCAGTGGGAGTCTCTGGCGTGTCCTGTGGGTACTCGGGTACTTGGCCCTTCTGTGCCCGGGCATGCTGGCAGCCAGGATGTGGGTGAGCGACTGGCCTTCTGGACTGCCCACCCCTGCCGCACAGGGGGTGAGGGTGCTTACCAACCCCTCCCCTCACCCCTACCCCCTCTGATTCTCTGCTCCCATGGCCTCAGCCCCGGTCTCACCCTCGCTCCTCTCTTCAGGCCGCTGCCGCTCCCTCCTCCTGGCCTGGCCATGGGGTACTTGCGGCCAGCTCCAGCTCCTTCCACCCCAGGCTGATGGAAAGGCCTGGCCCCGGCTCCCACTGGTCTGCACAGAGCCACAGGCAGACCGACTTCTCCACAGGACTTGCCTGCAAGGGACAGGGGTCAGCCCCTGCTCACCACGGGGAGGGCTGCACGGGGCCCTGGAGACGGGGCGGCCTCAGGACCTGTGGTGGCCCGGCCTGGTCGCCAACACGCCCGCGGCAGCTCTGCTCTTCCCCTACCCCCACCCCCCAGCAGCCAGAGACCCCACGCTCCATCACGCAGCAAGAGTGAGGGAACGTGCCCAGGGCCCCCGAAGCAGACATAACTCATACAGTACTGGCCAGAGTGCGGCACATGCCTGTCCTGGACCGGCCAGTGCTGGGAAGCAGACCCACCATCCTCTCCCAGGGTCCTTGCTGGGGCCGGTTCCAGAACAAAGTGGGGCAGGGAAGGAGGGGCAGGCTGCTGGGGCCCCGGACAGCAGGGTCTGTGGGGGCCGGATGGTGATGTGAGGAGACTCAGGCTCTGCCCTGGGGCTGTGCATTGCCCCAGTGAGCCGAGGCAGAGAGGCAGGACTCACAGGGGGTCCCCTAGGGCAGGTGCCTTAAGTCTCCCAGAGAAGGACAGATTGCTTTCCTACTAAGTAATTGGGGGGAGGGAGGCCAAGAGAATGCAGGGCTGAACGGAGAGAGAATTTGGGGGCCCAAGAGCGGGCCAGGCAGGTCGTTATTCAAACAGGGTTGGTGCTTGAGAAAGTCCCCTTAGGTACGTAACAGCTGTGGTGAATTTCTGTCCCCTTTCTCTCTCTTTTCCTTTTTCTGGCTGCCAAATATTAGCACGGAAGGAACCCGTTAACCCTTTCCAGGGGTGGGCACTCCTGAGCCCCAGACCGTTTTAGGGCTTTCTCTCAATCCTCGAGCGCTTTTAAAAAACCATGTTGGGTTTGTAGCAGCTGAGGTCAGGAGGGGCCCGAGGATGGGACCGTGTGGAGGGTCCCCTGGCGCGGCTGTGTTTCTGCAGGACCGACCGGAGGGGGAGGGGGGCGGGCGTCATGTGACAACACCCACGGCTGCCACGGATGGCCCTCAGCTGCTTGAAAGGATCCAACAGAGCTTCGACTTCAGGGGGTCGCAGCTGGGCGCGGGGATTGCTCTAAATCGAAACCAGCTGTTTCGTCCTCTTAAACCGAGGGGCTGAGTTACCCACACTCCCCGAGGGAGCCGCAGAGCCGGGAGACCCCTGCTTGGAGACGGGGGCCCATGTCCAGCACGGAGGTTCCAGGCCCTGCTCCGCAGCCGTGTGCGGTAGTTTTGGCCGAGCGCCCCTGATTCTCGGGGGGTAGAGGTGAGGTCAGTAACCGGGGCTTTCCAGGAAGTCGCTGCCGGAAAGGGGCACGTCCTCCCCTGTCCCGCCTGAGGGGCTCCTACAGGAAGTGCCTCTCGCTCCCGTGGAGATTCAGAGCAAGAGCTGGTTTTAGGCGGCTTTTATTTTGTCGTAAAAGAATAGCACGCACACGGCAGGAGAGCCAACGCCCCAGAAGGGCTCTGAAACCCCCTCCCCTGCACCAAATTCCCAGTCCGTCTTCTCGAACCCTACAGCCCCTCATTGTACCCGGTGCCTCACCCCGGAAGTTTCTCAGGGATCAGGAACTCAGGCGGCAGGGTTGTGAGTTTTGGGGGCTGATGGCCTGGGTTTAAACCTCACCTTCCTTCTTGTCACTGGCTGTGTCACCTTGTCGCCTGTTAACTCGGGCCTCTGTTTCCTGTTCTGTGAAATGGGCACAACTTCCTAGCTCAGAGGCTTAGATGAGGAGACGCACGGCGAGCTCCCAGCACAGGGCTTGGCTTGCAGCTACCTCTCCGTCTGTTATGACAGCACTGAGGGGTCCGTTCTAAAACACTGAGCAGTGCAAGGAGCGTCCCCTCTTTAACTCTTTCAAAACCCTGGCCCCCAGCTGGGCACACCTGTGCATCACTTTGTGTGTCCGTGGGGTCCCAGCACACCCCACCCCTGCCACTGAGATGGGGTACACTTGGACATGACACCTCCCCCTCTCCTCGGATCCCCACACCCAGCCTGTTCTGCTCTGGGCGCATGCTCTGTCCACTTCTCAGTGGGAGGCCCAAGCTCCCTGAGCTCGGCCTGTCTGTGGCCCCTCGCTGGGCCCGGTCTCAGTTGAACCCAAGGAAGGAAAGGAAGGTGCTGTCTCTGAGCTGTGGGCAACCGGGGACACTTGGTCTGCAGGGCCCTGCAGGTCAGGGAGGGGGACCAGCAGGCAGCAAGTCCAGGGGCCTCGTCTCTAGGAAAAGTGGCTGTGGGAAGGGGGTGACGTCCAGGACAGTGCTGGCGGACTTGTTTTGGACCCGTGGAGTTCAAGGGGGCCACCACGCAGGTGTCTGCTGGGAATGCTGGCTGCCTCTTGACCACGGAGCTCAGAGTCGGCCAGCTGCCTTGGTAGAAGGTGGCTTGTAGGATTCCGGCCCGGCTAGGATCCTGTCCCTGAGGACACATGGCCTGGGTCCTGGGGAGGCTCTGAGTAGAGTGCAGGAGGCTGCTGGGAAAGGCTCAGGTTGGGGGGGGTGGGGCCCAGGGAAAGAGGGAGGTGGGGAGGGACAATGAGGAGGAGGAGCGGGGAGGAGACCCGGACCCTGACCCCTGACTCTTCAGGGTGGCCTCAGTTCCTCCGGGCAGCACCCCCAAGGAAATGGCACTTGTGCCGTCGTGTCTGGTCAAGAATCAGGCTGAAAGTGGCAGAAATGAGGTTTGGGCTGAAATTGCCTTAGGGAGTCCCTGGAGGCCTGGGCTGGTGAGCACTGGGGCAGGACCACACCGGGGATGACTGGCCACTGTTAACCTCTGTGTGGCTCTGCCAGAGCCGGAAGATTCCAGCGCCTCCATGTGCCAGGTCCCCGTGGTCACCGGCTGCCAGAAGCAACCTTGAGCCCCACGTGGCTGGCTGCTGGGGTGCCCTTGACGCTGAGTCGAAGGCCTGCCCCTGGGGAGCAGATGGGCCTTGAGTGAAGTCGAGAAACCAAGGAAAGTGCAGCGAAAGGATTCCGAAGGGAAAAACCAGCTGCTCCTGCTCAGGTGGGTTTTCCAAACACTGAGCGATTCCATTATGTCTTTATGGCGCCATCCGCGGAAGCACGGTTTCAAGCCTCTGGCAGCAGCGAGACAGGCGCTCCCTACCCACTCTTGGGCGTTTGCTGTGGCTGCCACTTGCAGGAGGAGGAAAACCCAACGGCCTCTGGGCGCGGGCACTGTTGGATGGAGAAGTCTGGACAGACAGAAACCCCTGCATGGACATGACCTCATGTTCTAAAAGTTCAAACCCAGACAGACCCAGGGCAGAGCTGGGATGTCCCCGAGGTGTGGTGGTTGCAGGCTGTGCGCACGGTGGCATCCGGGTGGACGGGGACCAGGCAAGCCATACCCCAAAGGGCTTTCCAAATGGCCCTGGAGGAAACCAGTAGCTCGTTTTGGAGACCCAGGTCCCACGCAGAGGGTGAAGGATGGCCCGTGTTTGGCTGCTCGTGCTCACACAGGGAACACTGGGGTCCTCACCGGCTCACCCTCCGGGTTTGCCTCTTGACCAACTGTGCACATGGGGAGAACTTGCAGGGACAGCAGGGATGCATGCCCCACGCCTGGAGCCCCTCAGGGTATTTGCTATCTCTCTGTTCCCCGCTTTCTCCCATTCCTTCTTTGATGCACCCGAAGCTGGACCACAAAGCCTGGGACATGGGACACCCCTCTCCTGAGGATAAGGGCTCTCTCTCGCATCCCCAAATCCTGTCACCATGCATGAGAATTAACACCATCTCCCGAGAGTATCCACTGTCCTGCCACATGCACATCCCCCGACAGCTCACAGAACTGTGAAGCAGCACCTGTCACCATTCACCCGTCCTATGGGTTGTTTGTCTCCCTAGAGAATTCCCACTTCCCATGATGCCAGGTCTAGGGAGCCCAGGTCGGGAAAGGCTGACTCTGTGCTAGCCCCAGAACAAGGTCCCAGTGGAGGTCAGGGGTA